>NW_015112788.1:9105-46435 GCF_001443285.1 Poecilia latipinna | reverse complement strand
AAAAGAGGCGCCCAAAACGGGGGGGAGGAAAATGGGGGGGGAAAAAAAAAAAAAAAAAAAAAAAAAAGAGACATGGGGAGGAAAACTGATGATGATTTCAAGGCCCGTTGCAGCACCACTCTTAGTGCACTTTATTCAAGGCAGTCGACATTAAAGCGCTCCAAATAATTAGCAGTGAACTGCAGGAGGAATGCCAGGCTGCAGCCAGCGACGCGCATTTATTAATTGGGCATAAACCACTCAGTGCTCTGGAATATGCTGCCAACGCTGAATCCAATTACGCTTAGATGACAAAACAACTGACACAGTAGATTATCAGCCTGCAAAGCCTTTAAATAATTGTTTGCAGGGTACGTAGCGATCCAAAAACTACAAAACAGTCGCTCCTGACTACGTAGTTTATTGCATTTAGACGAGACAGTTAGTCCACAACTTTGATACAGAATCAAACGGATGAGCTGCTGCTTTTAATCGCCTTCATTCAGTGGGCTTTGCTTCAGGTTTGCTGGACGAACAAGCTCAAACTCGAAGTCGGCAGTTCTCAGATGTTTGATCAAATGTCGACCAAACCGTTCCCGTGATGAATCTCTTCTCTGATTGGAAAGAAAAAAACTAATTACAATACTGAGCTTCTGCTTCATCCAGTATGATTCTAATCTTTTACTACCAAGTGTCGAAAGATGAAGTAAGATTAAAGCTTCCCCCCTCCAATTTAAGATATAGTTATAGATTATACACCGAGATATTCTGTGTGGGTTGCATCAGTCACAGGATAAGAAATCTAAATCCACGATGACCAGGGTACTTTGAAGACCAAACATTAATCCGTGATGAAATTTCATATTAGCTCTTGTAAGCCTTCTTGCTTCATGGCTTTCTGATGTCAGGGTGGATGGCCCATTTTTACTGGTACCCAGAGGAAGAACTAATTAATGTGTTCATGGAAGAGTCGAAGCTGACGGAGTTGCTTGGCTGAGTGGATGAGACGGGATGGGTAATTCACATTGAGCTGTCGCCATACAACGGTTCTGGATTTTATGGAGTCACAGAGGGCTAAAACCAAAAATGACAGCAGAAAATCAAAGGTAAAAATAGAGTAAGCTGCTTTCAAATTATTTGTTAATGGAGTATACTGGTCATTTTGTCTGTTCTTTATTTTGTAATGCAGCTTTGGTCATTACATAACAGCTCCAAGGTACGACCATTCATAGCGCTAACAACTGACAACAGAGGGAGTGCGCACCGATTGGGCTGTCCCTGCACTTGCCTGAGATGGTACTGTTTCTAAATTATTGAAACTTTGTAACTTAACATTTTTCTTAACACAAAAACACGGTGCATCGCTGGTGGACTGCGCAGCTGCCACTGCATGTAGCAGGCGTCCTGGGAGAAACTCCAAGTAGTTTTGCTCATTCAATTCAGATTACATATTTATATACTACAGATTTTGTGACTCCACTAAATAATAGCTACCAGAAGGATGTCGCTTAGAGGCATTTCTGTTCCAAACAGAGTCAGAAACCTAAATAAATGAAAACAAGGTGGAATAGAAAGTTTTCAGATAGTACAGGAGAGCCTTGGTATTCATGGATGTTGGGGACCAAAACTGTCCACAAATAGCTAAAATTCACAGACTCCCCTCCAAAAAATAATTACAACTGTCTTTTGTAAACAGTACAAACACCAGATATACCTTAACACGCATTACCACGGGAGCTAACATCTCCAGTCTTCTTTATTAACAATCTTGTTGGTGCAGCCAAATGGTGCCAAGGAAAATGATTGGTGCTCTTGGATTCGCTGGTTTGGACTCAGCGTGTCCAGTAGCACTCCGCCAAGATATTTCCACTTTCCAAGCTGCCTTTTCCTCTTTGATAAGTTGTAGGTACATTTTACTTTAAATAAATTATAATTCAGATTCAAGCATTTTTATGACCATCTATGAGAATATATTTTAAAAAATAATTAACTGTAATGAAAAACAAACAAATACAGCATGGCTTACGCAGATGAAGGTGACATTGACCTGGAGGGTTAGCTGGATTAATTACACAGTTAAGAATGTAATTGCTTTAGGCATACTTTACCTTATGTAAAGCTGTGATCAACAGTTCCCACTATAAATATTTTTCATGTGGTTTTCTTGAGGTAAAGTTTTCTGGTGGTGATGATGTATTTATTTAAGCACCACTCGTAAACCACATAATTCATAGTAAACTGCTTCACTGTCACCAGAAAACACAATTAAAGGTTTTCATTACAGTTCCAAAATACTATCATATGTGATTTCAAAGTTCTTTTCCAGTGTATTAGTTTTATTAAATGATGAAATTGACCCAAATCACAAGTCTGTTTTATACAAGTAATGTGTCAAATCGATCAACAACCACACCACCAGTAAACAGTTTCAGTGTTGTGTTCAGCAGTCTCTATATGTGAACAGTAAGCAAATGGGGAGGGGAAAAAAGTTTCAATTAGTATGAACATTAATATGAGCTCCCACCCTGCAGGTCTGGTTTGCAGTGTAATTGGAAACTCATTATCTCAGGAATTAGGAAATCTTAAGAAAATATTCATATCTGAAAAGACCCTCCTCAGCTTCCGTATTTTTAAAAATCAGGTTCTAAATCTAATTTTGCTTTCTATATTCAGCTTTTGAAAAGTGGAGAATTAACTTGAGTCTAATCCTACTTATAACGGCAGATAATTAAAGCGAGAAATGATATAAAGGGTAAAAAAAACAAACTACATATTATACATTCAGACGCAAAGGTGTCCAATTAATTGTTTTTCCAATTGGATCCATTTTTTTATTTTTGCTTAATTATCTCCATTAGTGTGCAGCTCAATTTCACTGTTATTACCCAACATTGCTAAAATTAGGAACTCTATCTGAATGAGCTTTAATACGCTCAGCTTGTGATACAAATCAATGATCAAATTATTCATTTTAAGTGTTAAATTCCCCAGAGAAACCTGCCAGATTCAAAAGACCCATTCAATTAGGTCTGATTAACTGAGCACAATCTCAGCGTTAACGGAAAAAGGGTCACCAGGTTGCTGTGTTTACATGCTGTCTTGATGTGTGAGTGAATAAAAAGATTTTTGCCGCAGGGCTGGAGCGTACACACAAACAGTAAAGTGCCTGACGTTGTGCTCGAGGTTTAGAGAAAACCACGCGCAACTGAACTACAGAGCTCGTAAGATTACAAGGCTTCACCCAACGCCCAGGCCATGCCAAATTCCAAGATTTCTTCCCCCTCCTTGCAATAACTTGACAGACGGATTTTGAAAACCACAATGCCCGACTGTCACGCAATCTTTTTCTAAACTGAATCCCCGTGCCAACCCCCTCCCCCTGGAGAAAGCCACACTGGGAAAAATAATGTTTAACACACTGAGCCTGGAGCTGTGTGTAACCAGGACTCTGACTGAAGGGGAATTCTGCCTGGATTTAACAGACCAAACAGCAAACTGAGCCGCGCTGCGCTATTTACCTGAGGACAGTAATCTCTGCTCTGACGTTTACGCAACAAAGTCACACAATGAGACGTCGGTACTTGTTCTCTTACCTGATAAACAGAAAATACAGATTTTGCTTAAGGTGGTAATGACCCATTTTCGAACCATTGTCCATCTTACAGCAAATTTCTGATGATTGTTTGTTATTGATTAGTCTATAAATATACAATTCAATTCCTTTTTAAATAAGAAGATGGAACGAAAAAGTGTTCCCCAGATTTTTTAACCAGGTGAAGCTAAAACTGCCACTGAAGTTTTTTATATCTTAGAATGTAACGCACATATTTTTAGCAATTTTCCAAATTACCCCTTTTTTGAGTGTTTACTTCAGTTAACGATTAATCAGTTGCTAAATCAGTTGACGGTTTCAATAGCCGATTAATCGTTTCATCCGTACAGCAAATGCATTCAGAGAAATGCAAATAAAAACAACCATTTTGTGAATTCAGTGAACTAAATCATCTTACACAACACATGAGAGGACTAATGTAAAATCTACCATCTGGCTCACTCTTGAAACAATGAAAACTTGTGTGTTCGGGTTTGACGATGCAAATGTTTCGAAACAGGAAAAAAACAAAAAAAACAAAACCCAGAGAGAAACAGCAAAGACATATTGATATGTGAAAAACATTTGTGAAAAGCAATGGCCGAGGAACTAAAGGTTTGCTCCTTTGCTGTTCAGAGTTGCACAGACCACAACGCAGCAATGAAATAGTTCAAAACATCTGATTTGTCATCATTTGCGTAAATCTATCCCGAGGACATTTCAGAGCTGAGAGAGTAAGTTTTGCTGATTAAACGCTTCTCATCAGAGAGAAAAAAACAAAAAAACAAAACAAAACTGATGCAAATCCAAATAAACCAAGTCTGCTGCTTTAGGAGATCATAAGAGGGCTCCAAGAAAATTCAGAGACTTTGATTTACTCCAGTGTAATCCTGTCATGTATAGCCTGAATCTAGTTTTTAAAAATAGCAACGAGTCATTCTGTACAACGCAGCGTAGACTCAAATCGTTTTCACACACAAACCTCATGTTAAACATGGACGTACAATAAATGTTCTGGTCACGGTTTACGCATTCATACAAAGCAGCCGCAGATCACAGAAGGAGGAAAAAAAAATCCTGCAGATGTGGTTCTATACCTAACACTGCTAAACCCTGCAATCATCTCTGGTATTTTCTTAGCATTAGCAGCTGTTATAAAGTGAATACCAAAAGCATCTTTCTTTTCCTCCAATGCATTCCAGATTTTCCCTCTCAGTCGGCCTCAACTCAATTTAAAGCTGTTCCCTTAAATTAAATCAGCTGAACTGACTGCAAATGTGTTACTATTTGGGCTAAAAGAACACCTGATTATGTAAAATGAAGTGAGTTACAGCATTTCATTCCAAAGCAAAAAAGATGGCAGTGAACAGCTTGTATAATTATAATTATACCTACCTACAAGTGTGTGAAATGTAAATAATTAGCTACAACAACGCACAAATATCCTAACGTGTGTAAGCTTGCTTCAAGGCATTGGAGCATATGTTTAGCTTAGCCTGTCTGTTAGCATACTTGTGTTGATTAGTGAAGTGATAACTGGTGAGAAATCACCAATCATGCTTCTTTTTTCCCCCCACTATAGCCTCTATATTAACAATGAAAAAAATAAAGTTATTCTAAGAATGTTGCGATCAGGATCGTCTTCAAATTTTTACGGTAACATTTTGTTCCAGTTTGAATATGCTGCTCTAATGAGTTAACTCGGTTAAGAAGTTGCCATAATGTTCCAACACGGAGTCACCTGAAACAGATGTAGCGGTACCATTTGTGTCCAGAGATTTGTCGGACTCTATCGTCAACAGATACTGTATGTCAAGACTTCCTAATGCCGACATCATAATCGGAGCACTTTACGCACACCACATGCTAATGCTGGTTTTTATAGGTTGTTTCACACCACTCGTTGATAATTTGTCTCATAAAATATTTCGGTGTTGTTCCACATAACTGTGCATAAACTGGAAGTCATAGAAAAGCTTGTTCTCCTGCCTTATAAAAGTACCAGTTTGCTTTTAACGTCATAAAATTTAATGATGACTGTTTCAACTGCTCTCTGTGCAGCCATTTCTGGAGAAACCAGAGCCCTATGAGTGTTGGATTAATAATGCATACAGTTTAACAAACTGCATGCAAACAAACGCTCCATTTTTTTTTTACTGGTAGTTATGCAGTTAAGTTATAACTACATATAAGACTGAATATTTATATATTTGAACAAAACTGAAAGTTTGCACAGAGCTTTTCTGATCAATGGATTACCACTCAAGGTTTTTTCAGCCATGGTCAAAAATATCAGTCTAATAATGACGTTCATAATTGTCAGTGGCGTAGTGTTAAAAAGTCACCAAAGATAATTTTTGCTCAGGAAATCTGCCCTGACGTGGTAACCTAACCTGACCCAGCATACCGACTCACTTAGCTGACAAAACGTACTGAAAAAAAGAGAGAAACAGAAACAAAAAATAGCTATCAATCATAAAAGCAAGAAGCCATGGAAGCACGTCTTTTTGACAAGCTACTTCATTTCATAAAACAGAATTATGGCTTACTTTTAACAGCCTAAGATCAGTGCTGCTGGTTTAATGATGAAACTGACTCAAAGAGTGAACCTCGTTAAGCTTTATGTTGAGTTGCTGAGGATTAAAGCTTGCGGGGGTGCCGTTCTCACACTTCATGCTGGCTCAGATCACCGCTTCTTCCTACTTTAAAAAGACACCCACTTTGCTAAATAATTTACAGGTTTATATAAACAGCTGACCTTAAATTCAAACCAATCTACCAAATTTAACATTACAACTTTTAACGCAATTTTAGGGGGGGAGGGGGAGAAACAACAAAAATTGCAATTCATAAATGAATAATCTATTCAATACCGCTATAGCAGACTGGCTAACAAAGCACAAACACGAGAAAAGAAGTCAAACGGACTACCTCCAGACATTGCACATGTCCTTTTCCTCACTCTCTTTGAAGCACAGACTAATCACAGACGGAGAGAGAAAATACAAACGGGAACACCTGACATCTATTGTAGACTACCAGCTGGGAAACGTTCTCAGTTTCTAGGCAACTCCTCTCGGTTTCAGCTGCTAATGTGATTTCAGGAAAGCATAAATAATACAGTGAGGAAACTAAACGGCGATGAAATCAGTCACCCTTGACCTGCAATCTCACTAGAGCTGTAATGAGCAAGAAAGGATCTAAACAATTTAAACAGCTACAGACTCGGATACTTGCCATTTGACATAACTGTGAGCATGTAAAAGACATCAGAGATAAAGATAAAGACATCATCACATGCTCAGCAACAAGCTTTGCGCAGAACGCAGATTGTAAATTGATTGTAAATCCCACATCATTGTGACGCACCTTACTTGATGAATCATGACAATTTGTTTCATATACAGCATAAATGTCAGTTCTGAGCAGCAGTTGATCTACAGCTAATCTGGTGTTTTGCACGTCTGTTTTTAGGAAGAAAACTCACTTCATAACAGCGTAAATGCAGCCATGCACTATAAATAAGCCTTCCTTTTGTACAAAATACACTCAAAATGAAGCAGAATGTCTTTTATAAAAGCACAAGAGGTTTCACCTGATGAAAAGACAGCAAGCAATAGTCAGGAAAATACTGCTAGAGCTACCAGCGACATAATGGGAAGTAAAAGTGATATAAAAAGGCAGAAGGCGCAAGGGACCGCAGGGCAGAGAACCGAGCCAAGATAAGTGGAGCTTACCAATTTGCTCACTTATAAAGCAGTGGCCTAATTTACCAAGTGAAGTCACTGAGGATAGACTTCGTTCTTTTTATTATATGACCAAATTGGGGTTGGAAAACTAAGCCTGCATTTGGGAAGAATCGCCTTTTGTTTACAGCATTTTAAGAGTTTAAATTGTGTTTCCTGCTTGTAAAACTGTAGCGTGGCCAAATTTCAGTAATTACTTTGGTAAATAAAACTAGAAAAGAACGTATAAACGCAATTTCATTTTTTTCCATGCTGAATTTGAATAATTGAGGAAGTGCATCACCAATTTCAGTTTAATCAATTTCAGTTGTTTGTTTTTTTAAATCAACTATTCCAATTGTAATGTCATGCAATGTTAAGCATGATATTGTCAGCATTAGAAACAGGGATGATCTGATTGAGTGAAACCACTGAACCGTCCAATAATAAACACAGGATGGGTCTTGTGTTGAAGGAATTCAGATTTTACAGCATTTAAGTTCTTAGAAAAAAAATGGTTTTAGCTAATATTATAAACACGAAAATTTAATCAGATTCATTTTTAAATTTGTCAGATTAAATTTTAATGTACGGCTGTAAACCATTACAGAGGAGATGTGGTGAATTTTCAGGTCATTTTACCAACATTTACAACCCGATAAAGCTAGCAGTCTTCTTTTCAACTACATAGCCTCTGCTTCTTCCCCTTACACTAAATATTCTGTTTATAGATTGAGCAGCTCTGTAGCATAATGTTAATATAAATACAAAGGTATCATTCTGAGGAACGTCATGCCAGTATCAGTCTTTTAAATGTTAATACAACTAAAGCTATGAGCACAAACTAAATTGAAAAAGCATTTAATTTGAGTGAATGCTGCACTGAATTGCAGCATTCACTCCTCTGGGATGAGCGTCTAGCGACAGTGGACTGTCGATTGCATTGTGTCTTCAATCTCGACAGTTGCCATTTTGAACGTTTCTTTCATTTACACATCATTTTAAACAGCTTACATCCCATCAATACAAGATTTCCTCTACATGCAATTCATCATGGCGCACCGTCACGGCAAAATAAAAGCCGCTACGGTGTCAGAAAGAAGTTGCTTTTTTTAAAATATATGTTAAAACAATGCAAAGCATATGAAACTATAGTATATTTGTCCACTTATACTACCCATAATCAGAGTCTGAAATGAATTTAAATATCACAAAACTTTCTTATGAAAAACCAACACCACTACTGTGTGCTACGCTGCTTTCAGGAGTGAAGGAAAACTAGAAATAAACAATTATAGCAACTAGTAAGAATGGCTTAGCTACTTACACAAAACTTTGGCACCGATTCATGTCCTATCTGAAATAATTAGCCGGTATGCTACATGACGGGTTGGTTGACTGGCTAACATTCAGCAGGTGGAGTGGTACGACACTTTCCTCATGTCTTGGTTCAGTCTGACCTTGTCAACCTAATTCCTTCCTCTTTTTTTCTGCCTCAGCTGGCTGCTCTGAGACTGGGCCTTGTATTGTTTGTTAGCACACACTGTGGGGGTTAGGTGGAAAGTACAAGGGTGGGCTGTTTGCTATCATGAGCAGTGGAAGCACTGTGCAGAGACGCAAAGCAATCTGAACATCCCTTTTCATTGATGACAGTCAAAATATGTGAAATGTGAGGCGTAGTGTGTGGTTTTACTGAAGACATTGTTTAGAGAGGAATCCAAAAAGCAGGCGAGCTTAAAGGCTAAAGTGATTTTTTTTTATTTATTTATTAATCAAATTCAAGTCCAGACAAGCTAAGTGTCAAGAACCATCAAAACTATTATGCATGCTAATTGAAGTACACCACTCCTATTGAGTCATGGTTTGGCTGAAAGCAACCAAACCAGGCATAACCATGTTTGAGGAAGTGATACAGCAAAAAAAATCAGCTGCTGAGGTGAATCAGACGATTCTTATTTTGACTGCCAGTTATCGGTTGAAGGGACACTTAAAAATCCAACTACTGGATGCATTATTATAAGCACCAAGACAAAAACCCCTGTGGACATTGTAATAGAAGAGAAAGGGCTGAAAAGATGAAAAAACAAAGAGTTATAAGAAGCCGGTTAATAGGAAACTGTATTTTCAAGGAAATCTAGACACACGTCTGCACTTTATTTAGATCATGTGGACCGCACAATGTTCAGGAAATAACAGGAAGGTCAATCTGAGCACAACAAAGTTCCTCTATTTTATCCTCCTTTTCAGCTGTAAAGCTCTCCTGTTTAAGGTAAACACACAGAGGTGTTTTTGTATCGCTAGCTGTGCAAATCACACCAACTGCATGCATGAGGTGCCAAACGCACTTTAAAACGTAAACTTTAAATAATTTTGTGGTCATTTTAAAATAGTAAAACCATGTTTTACACCGAGTACTTTCTTATACGCACCTCTGCTTCGAACATTAATAACTACTCAAAAGTAATTCTTGATCATCTCTTTATACAATAGATTTAAAGAAAATTCAGAATTAGTTAGAAGTGTTGGCAAGTCAAAGCTTTTTGCAAAACAGATTAAAAAAATGGCACCACTGCAGAACACATACATAGTTTAGTTCAGCTTAATCTTTGATATTTTTGACTCGTTAAGGGATCTTATAAAAAAATTTGCAGGTAAAATGATTTGAAAAGCTAGCAGAATGAGAGCAGACAGTACTTTCTACACTACATTTTATGCTGCATTATTTAATAGCATTGTCTCCATAAAATAAACTCAAACCACATGGTTAAAAAATTCCCAAAAGAAAACCAGCCACCACTATCCCTCACTATCAATTATTGAAGCAGTTGCCGCAGTCACACTGCGTTCTCAGCTAGTTCAACCCTATACTGCCTAAACGTGGATCTGGGATTCTATCCACTTCTCACATTCCTCATCCCGACTGTAGGTCAGTTGACAACAACAGTATCTATTACAATGTTACGCCCCATCCTCGTCAAGGTCACCCACTTGCCTCCGACAGGGAGAGAAGCTGTGCTGGGAGCAGAAATCCAGATAAGCTAAGCTGAGCCCACGAGGATTTCTCTTTCTCCAGCCCACTCCATAGTCATAAATCTTATCTCTTGGTAAAAGGGAAACCTGACTGCAAACTGAAAATCTGTCATCAACCGCTCAGCTGCCTAAATTCCCACCCAAATACCGATGATTCAGTCCTCTTACAAGTGTAAAGGATTTGTGAAAAAAAAACCCCATAAAAAATAGAGAAAAAATATGGCCAGGAAGAAAAGAACCCACACGGTTTACTTTTACCCATAATGCAGCCGTGAGCAAAGAGACGGTTTTATCTTTCAAGTTGCTCCGCTTTCAAAAGCCAAAGGCAGTTTAAAAATCAAGCATAGTAACAACACTTGAACCTAGACATGCTATCCTGAAATCTTATCAACGAGGCAACAAAGGACATTTTTACAAGTCCTACATAGCATACAAAGAAAACAAGTTGTTATTCAGGCGGTGAGATTTCCCCAGAGTTCCCAACCTCAAACTATTTATAGATGTTCTGTTAATCTGTTTCCCTTGTGTTAACACTCGGCTGTGGGTGGTGCCTTCTCCAAACATTAGAAAGACAATCCTGAGTCGCGCATCAATAAACACGTTTTTCTCAGATGAGATTTATGCCAAATTACTCCCCATTGTTCAGCGGCTAACACCAACAAAAACGAGGCCTATTTAGGTCGCAAGCTAACGGCACACTTTAAGACACGGGGTATTTCTTTAAGAAATCACACAATTAAAAATTTAAAATATAGCTACACAACAAGGAGACACCTTTAGATAGCTCTTTGAAAAGCTTCCAAAAAACACTCATGGCTTATCCTTCTACGATGCAGTCAAGGTTTTAGCAGTTCAGACGGTGCCTCGGATGATAAATGAGCGGAGGTTAAGGCTATGGCCGTAGGAGGAGAGATGTATATCTGTACATATGGAGGAGTGTACTCAGCTTTGTTCTACGAATGGCCCTTGAGCTGCACTCCATGCTCTGCCCCTCAATCTGCCTCTCTACCCAGGCCTTGCTACTCTCATTGACCCCAACTGCAGGCTGTCTCATTGAACCATGTCTACCTTAATGGGTGGTGATGTGTACTATTACCAAGTGCCAGTAGTTCCTGCACTAAAGCCTCAAAAAATCCTATAGACCTTTACGCCTTAATGCACCTGGAGGCGACAACTGCTGCAGCTCAAACCACATGACACTTGAACACAGATGCTGGTGAAAGGACGAAACGCCCGAAAAGGCAGATTAATAATACAGCAGGGGGAGAGTAGGCTAGGACTCAATCCATCTATTGATTTTCGTGGTGAAGCTAGAACTGGGTTTTCAAAAGAAAGTGAGCAAAACACAATTCGGATGGTCATTTATCAAATAGTATATGATGTTATATTGATGAAACTTTTTTGTGCTTAGCTTTGTTTCACTTCTGTGATTCTGTCTTTCTCCTGCATGTGTTCAGGTCTAACACCACTTTACCTGATGACAGACATACTTTAATCCATGTGCACTTTATCACACTCTCCACAACTTGCAACAATTATGTACAACCTTTCAGTCAACCTTTGTGCAATTAGAAACAGGTAGTAAAAAAGAAATATATCTACCTTTAGATAACCCTTTGAAAAGCTTCCAAAGATCACTCATGGCTTATCCTTCTAAGTTCACAATTTTGTCTCTAAACTTTGATCTGAAAGGGCCTCTAGTCCACAGCTGTCCCCTCCCTATTAGTGGCCCGATATTCACAGATTTTTCTGTCCAACGTGACTACAAAGTGTTTGCTGGAAACCTGCCTATCTGCACATGTTTTAAGAGCATATCTTAAATATTCAAAATGCAATTGAAATTGAGAAAACATTTTTGTTAACTGAAATAAATAAAAACAGTAATTCGTGGGGAAAAACTACAACTGGAACTATCTAGTGTTTATAAAACTAAAACATACTGAAATTATAGACCTTATATCCTTTGCTTATGTTTTTATGAATCTATTTATTAGCTTTTCAAACTGATGTTAAATTAATTGACTGTTTTAAGAATTAAACACAGTTATTAGTGTTTTACAGGATGTCTAAAGTATTTGTGAATCTGAGATAGTTGTGGGCAGCAGCTGTCCAAAACCACTTGTGAGTACTGGAGGTCCACTATTCAAAATATACTATTCAAAATCTTGTAGCTGACAAGAACCTCTCTGATGGCACAGATGTTGCAGATTTGTACACATACCTTACCACTCATTTGTGCTCATGAGGAACCCTTGCATTGGTTACAGCCAGTCCAATGATTCGGAACATAAAGGGTGGGCATATATTGTTCACCTGAACTCTGTTAGGAAAAGCACCAGGCCAAACGTATTGCCAAGGAGTTATTGCACTATTGCGACTTTGTGCCGTGTTAGCTGAATGATAAAAGTGTAACAAAAACGACATAAATTTGTATATTTTAACTACTTTTTAAAAAAAAATCATTCTTTGTTCCTGAATAGTAGTAGAAGTTATACTACATAACCTGTGATAAAGAGGGAATGATGTATGTCTTACAAACAAAACCTCAAAGGAAAAGATGTAAACAGAAACTGTTTACATCTTTACAGAGAAAAAAAAATCTAGCAAGGATTTTCTTTCCCAAATATTGTGGTTATTATTAGATTTTTTTTTAGACATAACTTGAATCATGCGTGTTAATGTTCCACAAACAAATGTATCTATTCTTACATACAACTCTTGTACAAAAAACAAACTGACCTCCAATGCAACATGCATTTCAACCTATCCGTATGTAAGTTCCGACAAGTATACATTGGAGAATCACAAAACTAAAATGTTTGCACCAACTATAAAACTCTTTTAAGAGCTCGGAGCCAAAAACGAATCAGTGACTCTCAAAAACAAAAAGCTGCTTGAGGTGGTTTAAACCGACTTGCAAGAACAAAAGCACCTGGTGACCCTTAAGCACTTGTGAAACACTTCTACGACTTAAAATGTCAGCCCAGTCCAGAGGAACCGTGAAACTGAACTCCCAGGCAGAGACCCTCAAATAAATAAAACCTCTCTTGATCATTAAAACCTCTATTAAAGTCAGAAAGTGGTGATGTTGATGTTGAGCAGGAGTAAAGTGAAACCCACTATATCACACCAAATCTCTCCCCCTTAGCCAGACGCTCAGCAGAGGTCTGCAGCTTTCAGCCGTCAGACTTTGATGACCTTGTTAGTTTGAGTGCCTAATCTGCTAATGCCCTGATAAAAATAAACAGTCAGGGCTGTCATTGTAGTCCCCCCCCACACACACACTTCATCCTCCTTCTCCGTCTGCAGCTGCTATCCATGAAACACAGATGATACCTCCATCTTTATTTATCCTGAGGACTGACTGTCAAATTGACAGCAAGAAGAGCCGGAGGGGCGGCGGGGTTCCTGCCGGTACAAAGATAGATAACTGCCCTTTAACATGATGTGACTGGTTTATGTCGGATATTGGTGTACGCAGTAAATTCTGCGATATTAGAAATGAATTATCTGTTTTATGACAGCCACTAAACCCTATTATTAGCCACAGGCCCGTTAAGCAAGAATTTATTTTTTTAAGCTATACACAGCTTCGAGGAGAATTTTGTTTTCCTTCTTTGGTGTTAATAATTCACACACAATAAGCTATTAAAGGAAAGGCTGGAATAAACATAAATTCTTAAAAATACAGCATGGACTGGACATAAACAATAAAAGCGCACCAGTAAAACAAACGCATAGCGTTATAGCCGTAATAAATGTCTATCGTGACCAGTGGCCTCTTCGCCGACCAGCTACAGTTATATATTGAACTAAAGTAATAACTTGCAGCATACAACGTCAACAAATGGAGCCAGCAGCAAAGTCTCATTCTTTCAAGGATGCATAATCTAAATGGATGTGGTTGAATATAATTCAGTTTTCCAGATGGACATAGAAGTCCCTCCTAATCGAATGTGCGACTTCAGCTTATTGCCGAACACTTAACAACTCTCCATCCTCCCTTACGAACGGGGAGTTTATTTCCATTTTCACTTCACCCACATTACTCCTGCAACTACATCAACAAAACACAATGAGAGATTTAACAAAAATGTAACAGCAGACTGCAAGCGGCGTAAAATCAAACCGGTATCCACCTCGTGTTCTTTACTTCCAGACTTAAAAAGTTCTCTGATCCGCTGTAGTTACGGATCACTGCCATCGACTGAAATAACAAATTCTTAGCGTGCTATTCATTCATCACTCATTAAATCTGTTTGGTTGTACGGTACAATGAGACAAAAGCAGCATGTCAGCTGACTGTGTCAACACACTTTATCAAACTCCCACGATGTTGCTCACTGCAGACAAATAAGGAGTCAAAAGCTTCACAAATAAACCGTACGTGCTTTGAAGGGGCGACTTCTCTGCACACAAAGGAACAGAATGCATAAAGGGTCTGCAGGTAAAGGTAACATTTAGATGAAAAAGTAGCAAGCACCCATCTGGAGAGCATGTCAACACACGCTGCCAGGTTGCTAAAATTGAAGTCGGGCCGGAAAATATAGGGTTATCAGCGAAACAGGGCCAACTGGCAATAAGGTTCATTTACAACCCTGATAATGTGCATGTTGCACTTGCACATAGTTCACGGATCATAAAATCTATTTTCTAAACGTCATGCACTTAAAAGCCACTTATGATGGCATTTTGTCTTTCAGAGCTCTAATTTTTACAAAATAAAACTAAATTAAAATTATTAGACAATGGAGCTTTATGGATACAGAAATGGTACTTTACGGATTGAACCACACAAATTTGTTTTTAGTCAACAATCTAAGTCTGTGTATTAGGTATATATTTATATTGTTTAGTTAGAGCTATAACACTTGTCATTAATAGCTACAACACTGAAATAGTCGCTCGGTAAGTTTTGCAACTTTAGTTTGAAGACCAGTGTTTATGCCCAACACATCAACAAGAGATGACGGTAGCTAGCATTAACCTCAGCAAAGGGAAATGTGTCTTTACTCGAGACATTCTGTTGCCTTAGTGCTACTGAAAACTAATTCTCATGTTTTTGCACGGTTTATGGAAATGCAACAATATTCTAGCAGATTTCCCAAATCCAACATCTAAACAGTTTTACGGTAAATATTAGCTCTAAACACAGAAGGATGAACAGTTTCTACGGTGTTGGCCAGGCGTCCAGATCCACCTGGACTGTTGAATGTTCTCCCTCTGCGCCTGGGCTCCACTCAATTATTTCCAGCTGTATTACCCACATCATAACCTTGCCCAGAACTGCTTTAAATAAAAGAAGAGCTGAAGACTGCTGACCATATGGGTCCGGATAGAGGATGTGAGAAAAACAGTGTGATGCGACGGGGGGGGGGACTCGTTCTCACAACAGATAATGCAACGCTTCAGTATTCAAGGACACCGGCGCGGTCTCTGGTGAGCATATCAGCATTCATAAGAGGACTCTCTGCTGTGGCAGGGGTGACTTTGATGCATGTTTAAGGAAAGCAAGAAGCATGAGAAAAATCAAACCCTCAATGCACAGGGGAGTAGAGAAGTCACTGGCATCCAGCCAGTTTCCGAGAACGGCTCGAGCAAAGGACAACCAAAATTTATTACTCGTGGTATTAGAACTTTAATTATTAAAAATTGTGTACCAATAAATAATGTAAAACACTCACTGGAAGGAGGAATAAAGGGGAATTAACACTCTGGAAAAAATCTTGATTTCTGGGAGCAAGAGGCAGAATAAATTGCTGACGTTGCAATAAAATCTCAGGCAAGGTGTCAAATTCAATATTTTTTAGTAGTTAGTCCATAAATTCTTTATATAGTCCCCCATCCAGTTTATACTGGACCCGGGCCTTCCGAGAGACTCTTTGTCTCTCATTTTCTAAGTGTATATTTCCCAAACTGAAAATGTACTCAAAAGTTATTGTTTGGCGGAGTTTTCTGTAACAGAGCTGGTTTAATTGGGTTGTTCTGCTGACAAGCACTTCATCATAACTCCTTTTGGACTGTTATTTTAATACTCTCATTCCTTCACGGGCCAAGTCTGACCCGGTATAAACGCCCGCGCCAACCCCATAAATTTGAAATGTCACGTCTACAGTGACCCCGCTCCTCGATGCCAAAGTCAAACAGTTACATGTCATCAGGCTTGGAGAAGCTTGGCAGCAGAGCGGAGGAAGGAAGACACACATGTTTGTGTGCTTAGCACAGAAAGTGTATTTATTTTCGTCTCTCTTCCAGAGCAGTGGATTGGCGCGAGGATTTCAGCGTGGCGATGACGAGCTAAGCTGTTGGACCGTGGCCCGGGCCACTGTGCCACAAGACACTTTAACTCATTGTCAAATATTCGCATTCCCCTTCATATTTAACACAATCGGCTTCGGTGTAACACTCTCGTGAGAGTTGTGCATTTCCAAATGAGTAAATCCAAGGTAAATAGGGCTGGGAAGGAGGAATGTGTACTGAATAAAACATTAATTTTCCTATGTAATTAATTAAGAATTGAAAATGTTATTTTCAGCCTGAAATGTTTTGGTTTAAGACGACAATGCACAAGTTAGCATCTAGCTTTCCTGGAGATGATCCAGATTTAACCCTAGTGCGTGCGAGGACTGAGCCAAACGTAGAGGACTATGGCAAATGATACAAGTTTTATGTGTGTGGAGTCGGATGGACCCCATTTCTACATACAAGGGTTAAACTTATAGACCAATTTATAAAGCACCAGAAAATATCCCAAAAATCAGATGTGGACATTATCCAGGAATGCCCTTTGGCCCACGCAGCACACACCAGGAGATTGACCGCGTCGTGTTATGAAGTATGAGTGGAGCGTGCAGGAGGAAGGGCGACTGATAAAGTACGCCGCGGTCACCGGGTCAACCCTTATCGACGGAAGCTTCTGAATCTAATCTTTCCACTGGAGACGTTTCTGAGACACGTCTTTGTGTCAAATGAGCCTCTTCTCTGCACTCATTGTCATTGTTTGTATTCTTTTTTTCACTATTCCAGAAACCTATTCAGAGTTTTGTCAAAAGCAACATGTGACCCAGCCTAACTAGTAAATCCACAGTTGTAGCAATTAAAGTTGTGTAGCGGTTGTGTAAAACCCTCGACTAGGTTTGGGAAGAATTCAGATTTTTACAAGAATGGCATTCAAAACATTTTTCCAGCCTTCCCGTAGTAAGCAGGCAACATAGTGATGAAGCACAAGATTCTGACGTGCTTATCTAAAGCATAGAAGTAATTGCAGGATGTGTAATCACTTTTACAATGTGCTGAAAGTGTACTGATATATCTGTAAAAATCGGTTATTGGCCATAACAATGGTATCAATATCGGATATCGGACCAAATTTTCTCATCTGTGCATCCCTACATTTTACATCTTTTGATTTCTCAGACTTCATTTTTGGACCTGTCACTGACGCTGAAAAAATTCCTAGCTTTAGTCTTCTTCACAAAGTAACAACTTCCACATTGAGGAAGGATGAGGAAGGAAGCTTAGGTAGGATGCAGTCACTGATCGGAAATCGGAAGGATTTTCGAGTTTTCAAATGATTCTTCCATGCATCTCTTTTGGAGACGTAGTAGTGTGGAAACGTTTTAATCTGACTTTACAAGCTTAAATAATCAAGTCTGAAGAACAGGTTTTTATTTCAAATTGTGGCTGGCTAAAACCCCAATAGTTTATCTTTTTTGAATATTCGGAAACAAAAACAATACAGAGAAACAAATGAGTCCCTTTGCTGTAAAATAATAATTACATTTACATTCAAGTATAATAAAGACTACGCTTGTTAAAAGCCCAAATAACTGGAAACAGGTTCAGCTGTTCTAATTTCTCTTGTATGTGGTGAAATAAATCTATCATCTCATAAATGTTTGACATTGGTCCCAAAGGAGGGACGTGTTCTCCCTTTAATTTCTATCAGGAGAATAATCCCCTTTTGAAACCCTTTTTAGGGTGAATTAGAAAGGCCCAGTATTCAAAGAGATGAGTGCAGAGAAGGGGGCGGGAATAATCACAAGGGCCTGGCTGTCTGTGTGGATTAGAATGGGAAGAGAAAATCCTTTCATCTCAGATCTGTACTTCCAAGCTTGGGAGCATGCTTGCACAAACCTCTAATGCACACTCCTCATAAAAGAAACCCAAAGACCTCTATATTGTCTTATTCTGTTTTAACATCCAAGAGGCAGTTATTTAAATTTAAACAGATGGAATTCAATTACGCTCCAAATGAGTCTGACAGTCGCAGGATTAGAGAGGTGCTTATTTAAAAAAAAAAAAAAAAAAAAAAAGGAAAGTGTCGTTCTCTGGGGCTGACCTTTCAGTTTGACAACACAAAGCCCAGGAGGCCACCCTCATGTTCTTACTTTCCTCCATCGTTTCTCATGCTGAAATGTTGACGGCTGCACTATTTTAGTCAGACAGCTTGTTGACAGAACCTCCTTAGCCAGAGAGCAACAACTAACGTCTCAGCATAACACCATCTGACAGATAAGAAAATGGATTAGCCATTATGCGTGTTTGCTCACTTGTCTAACTTTGTGAGTGTGAAAACAACTGTGCATGCGCGCAACAGGAACTGGCACTTAAAAAAAAATAAGACTACTTTAAAGTTGTTCTTGCACTAAAAGGAGAAAAAGCCTAGTTGTTAGCAAACTACTAAATACATAGTTTAGAGCATTTGATAACATCTGGACCGGAAATTAAAAAACAACAAAAAAAAATACACTCTGGTTATTTCCGCATGACTAGAAATTTGCCCGATAGGATCTAGAACGAAACTACATTTCCAGATTTCAGAACTGGAACAATCAAAACATAATCGCATTGAAGTTCGTTTTCAAAAAAAAAAAAAAAAAAAAGGAGGGGTATTTTTAGGGTGAAAGTAGATAAGCAATAAGCACACAGCGGGGGATGATGGCAGACTGAACTGTACAATGAAATCTGTGTAATGTAGCTTACACTTGAAGAAATAGGAGAGAGACGAGCCAAAGCTAACAGAAACACACTTTCTTCATACTCTTACTCAATTCAACTGTGTGCAGCAACAATGACGACGTGCGCCAAGGACACGAAACACAAAGAAGCCTGCAGGTCCAAAACACAAGCAGGAGGAAGAAAAACAACACGAACGCTTGTTTTGGGTGAGGAGACTGCTGGTATCCCCATTTGGACGGAGTATTACTCACATACTGGAAACTGCCTCAAATAACTCATACAGGTTTCTCTACATTTACTTTGAACTGCACAGAGTGTAAGTGTACACAAAAGTCATAGCTTTGGCATGTACCTTGGCTTTGACGTTACCGTTTGGTACATCTTCAGCCCTGCTACGGTGAGGTAAGCAAATCAAAGAGACGTACTGTTTTCTTCGTACAACAGGACTTCTAGATAAAAAACTATTTTAATATTCTCTGCAGAATATAAAATAAAATAAACAAAGAAAGTGGACAATTAGAAATATCTCAACTTGACCAGTTCATGTATTTAGCAGGCCTGCCGCAATAAATCAATCAATCACATGATAAATTAAAACAAACTCAATAATTTCGATTTGCATGATTTATCGTTTTTCTCTTTCTATTAAAGATTGGATGACAAAAGTCTTGATTCTGGTGCTTTGGTCTTAACTGGTCTTTTTTTTTTTTAAGGACAAGTTTGTTTACAGAGACTTCATAATTCATTTTATTTGTTGTTTTGTCAAGTTAATTTGGATGTTTAAAATGTCTTCCAGTTCAAATGTTAAATATTCTTTAAAAATTTAAGCTTATTGATCTTTGAGCATGCGTTCTTGCATCATTATGCCATTAACGTTATATTACTGGAAAATGGTCTCAAAACTACAATATTATCATTTATCGCAATAACTTGTGGGACAATTTATCGTCCAGGTCTATACATTACAGACAGCATATATATGTTAGTGTAAGAAAATAGAGAAATCAATGAAAAAACTGATCTGTACTTAAAGTCATGGTCAAATCAAGCTACTTATGGAATCTAAGTGTGTCATCAAACTAATTCATAAGAAAACTAAGTAATAAATTGAACTAAAACCAAACTGAAATAAATTTAAACTTTATTCAGCAATGAGAGTCGACAACATCACCACAAGAACACAACGAAGGAATCTAATGAAAACAAAGCACAACTACTAGCAATGGTCTTTTGTTAAGTATTGACTGCAGTTTCTGTAAAAAAAAAAAAAAAGTCTGTTTTGATGTGTAGTCAGAGCTAAGAGTGGTGGGATTGTGGCGTGATATGCTGCTGTGACACAGACTTCTTTTCTAAGTTCATAATCATAATGATCAGCCATTGTTTACGTCCAGATTTACCATGTCTGGCTTCCTCTGATACAGAATGATGATGCAATGTCTCACATCAATTACATAAAGCTAGATAAAATATGACATGACTGTCAGACTGCAGGCATTTTGATACCTATCCAAATGAGGTATCAAAATACCTAATTATGATTAGGTATTTTGATCTGTGCCTGTGTTAGAGGCACAGATCAGATTTTTTGGAGAGTCAAAAAGATCGTAGTTGGGCTGCTCAGACTGTTGTAAAAACGACGGATTTAAGTGTCATCTGGGCAGAAAAAGCTGATTTTTGGTTGCATTTGTCTGCGGTGTGATATATTATTATACTCCACACTTTTTCTCACCTTTTTGCACAGAAAATGGACCCAGGTACCAAACAACTTCACACCAGAAACATGAGTGGGTCCCTAAAGTTGTTTCACTCAACAAATATGCTGCAAACAATCCCTTAAAGGTGCATACAATCTGTTTAGGGGGAGGGCAAGACACAAGTCTCTATACCACTCTCCTTCAAACAATGCCTTGCTGTGAACTTCCTCTTTGTTCAAGAAAAAAGCGACAAGGATTGTTAGATTACAATGATCTTCTCAGTTTGTTCCTGCTGATGTTCTGTTTTTTTTTTTTGTTTTTTGTTTTGTTTGTTTTGTTTTTAAATCCTGGAACCTCCGGTGTCAAAGTACACGCTTCTTTTCACATGATACCACTGCGGAGACAAAACCTTTGGAAACAAGTGAGAAATCCCCAAACTGTTTTACAACCGTAGCAAGTCGGTGCAAAGTTTGGGCCACCTCTTTTCCGCGTTGGGAGAAAATTCCAGTTGAAGGAAGGGAGGGTGGTGGTGGTAAGGGGTGAGCCACGTCTGCTCCTCCCCACTGTGTGGGTTTTGTTCTGCTAATCAGACCACATGCCTCAAGGATTGAGGAATCCGAGAGCTCTCAGCCAGCTCCTCTCATTCCACACACAGCCGCAGCGGCCTGTGACAAACTATTCAGTGTGTTGTGGGGTTAAAGACTCTATCCATTCATAACACTGCTCACCCGCCTTCCCTCCTCTCCTAATCTCAGGCAGTTCTACCCCTCTGCCCCCTCTTCTTACCCCTCATATGCCCTCTCTCTCTCTCTCTCTCTGTGTCTCTCCGTTTCTCACCACAGCAGTGGATTCTTTATCTCTCTCTACATTCAACACGCTGAGTCTGAATAGGTTTATTATTAGACTACGGTCCAACCACACAGCCACCACAAATTTAAATAGAAAAACAAAAATGTGCGTATATTCACTTAGTCCGGCCCAAAGCCTGGATATTTGCCTTCCTCTCTCCCCTCTCGTTTACTCCCCCCGCCCACCACCTCTTCTGTATTTTGTTGGGGTCCCCCCCCCTCTCTGTTCTCTCCTGCTACTCACGCATCGAGAGGCGAAACAAGGCACGTTGGAAATTTGCAGGCTGACAATGGAAGACAGCTGCTCTGGATGCATAAGTCTTTCATGAGCTGAATTGGTTGTACAAGCCTTAGCTCCCCCTGAACCCCCTCCCCTCATCCCGCACATGCCTCCCTGCTAGTGAGCAGATCCAGACGCAGCACAGCACACCTCCTGGAAAGCTAAGCGGAGAGAAAGACGGGGAGGCAAAGACAAAGCGTGACAGAGGCTTTGTTTGACAGATCTGGGATGGGTTTTTTTTTCCTTCCCCCCCCCCTTGCCAAAGTGGACCAAGAGATTTCTGTTTGGATACTGTTGCTTATTTCTGCTCTACACACTTACCTAATGAAGACAAAACTGATGAAAGAGCTGGGTTTTAATTGGACGACGTCACCAATGAAAACAAACTAAAAGTGGGAGTCAAAACACCATCGTCTTTAATTTGCAAAAGCTGCTCTGGCAAAAAGAGAATCAATCTTTCCATTATATCATCTAACGTTGGCAACAGCATAGAAATGCGTAATAAAAAGCACACACAGCATTTACACAGAACATAAATTTAGTATCCACACACACTCGATCGTCAAGAAAATAAATAGCTGAATCTGATTGCAAGTGATAAATAGTGTTGAAAAAGAAAAAAAAAATAATTATTAAAGTACCTTCTTATTTTCCAAAATAGGAGCAGTCGCGAGAGCACACAAAGTTTCCTCAATTAGCAAGTAAAAAAAATAATAAGTTCTGCAGTATTAAATAGGGAAGCTGAAACACATAGGCACAATGCTACTTGACATGCTATTGACTGGAATTGGCAAAGCAGCCAATCCAAGAGCCCCTTTTTTCCCCCTCATTGGCGCCGATCGTCTCCCCAAGAGTGGACATTTAGTTTAGCATCAAAAAGAAGACGAAGCCAACTTGACAACCATTACTGAATATATTTTCTGCCTGCTTGCAAATTGCTTATACTGTACCTAAACTGCTGCCTCGCCATAAGGTTTCTACAATGCTTTCTATCATGCAGGGCCAATCCAACAGGGCAACTCAAGAACTATTTCCTATTTCACTTTTAAAAAGTCTTGAACATAGACACACAAAGCATATAGATAGATATACTATTACTATTGTAAGAGTAATTCCAAAACTTCAACAGAAAAGTCACTGACAGTAGCTAAATTTGTTTTTTCTAAAATAAACTTCACTGATGAGAAATTTGCAATATGGAATTTTAATACGGAAAGATGTCGTACCACGCCCCTACAAGGATCTAGGAACATTGAAAATGTAATCTTTTTCCAACACATTCCTGACAATGTCAGAAGTTTCAAATGCTGCGCTGCAAAAACCTCAGCGTTTTCTAAATCCCAAACTAATGGTGTTACAAAGAGGTTTTACCAAAATTACAAGAGACAAGATGGGCAGTTTTAAGCTCTTAAACCCTACACCTCTTTTTGAGAATTTTGCTCACAAAATGACATGCCCAAAATGAACTCAATGTATTGAATGACAGCAAATGAATACCGCACACATTAAACCAATCTGCCTAAATAATTCTGAATGTTCTTTTGAAAGCATGAAGTTGCGATCCAAAATATTTAACAGTAAAAAAAAAACAAAAAACACAGAATCTGACTACCACCTGTACTGAAAAATTAAATAGACATTTTAGACAAGTACTGGTTGATAAAAGCTTCAGCTCGTTATTTGAAATTATAGTTATTCCATTTATTAACAATTAATTTTGGGGTTTCCTTAGAAAACATAAAAATAAACTAATATTTGTCTCCAAATGGCAAAAAAATAATTTAAATTAGAACAAAACTATACAACAGCGAAAATGTAAGTAATTTGCACCAAGCTGTCAAAGAAAGTTATGAACACAGACAGAAAACGTGTGTAGGTTTCTTCAAAATGTGGTTCCTCAATCATCATCATCATCATCATCATCATCAGTGTAAAATCAACTCAAAGAAAAGGGATATAAGATAATAGATGCAGTAAAAATATATTTACTCAATTCAGGAAACAAAGACAAAAGCAGTGAAAATCAAACAACATAACTTGGTAAACAATGTTGTGTTAATATTCAAAACAGGTTGAAAAAGTTTGAGCATAAATTATATTTACTGAGTGAAAACTAATGGGATACATATATCCAGACAAATACAAAATCGATATCAAGGGCTGTGCAGAATTGATTAAAGACCTTTCTAATAGTGGAATTTTATCATAAGGATAACTAGCAGCCTTACCTGGAAACAATATTATTTCTTGTACAAATTAATGGTCAAACAGAGTCAACATAAACATTTATTTTGGAGATATTTAAGGTGTTTTTACAAGTCCGTTTTGAGGAATAGCCATAAACAAACCCCAACTCAAGCCACCTGGTTGTTTGCAACAATCTGTGACTACATAAGAGAACCTGGCCTTGTGGAACCAGTCACCACTAGTTATAATGTAGCACTGCCCCCACTTTACACCCACTCACAAACTCTACTCTGCTAACATTTTGTATCAGCTATTAAACAACAGAAAGAGGCATGCGGAATGTGCATAGCTCCGAGCCTAAAAGTGTTTTATAAAAGTGCATTTAAGTGGCTCACTAAATGGAAAAACTGAGTACCACCTCTCTTGCCTCATGGATAAACAGCCGTGAACTTCAGGGAAATTACTACTTGGCAACTCATTAGCACTTCTTTTTAGCGTGGAACAATGAAAGCAAAATATTAGTGAAAGACTGCATCGACACAACAAAAGCTGGAGTTTTCCTCTGCTTGAGCGTGCAGATTTTCACTAAATCATCAGCTACTGCATATTAGCAATGCTGAGTTATGAGTTTACAGACAGCTTGGGTAGGTTAGGACTGGATCTGTGAATGTCTGATGATTAAATATCTAATTTGAACATCAGTGCAGACCACAGTGTGTCATTAGACCTCTCCACTGAACATCACAAAGGAGGGGAATGTGGTTTTAAATTGGCCCAAAAACTCTTGAGTGCAGGTCAGGCCTGAGCGAGCAGTGAGTAAAAGGAAATCTGAAAACAGCAAAAAAGGTTGTTGGAAAGCTGCCAGTGAAGCTCTTGTTGCAGAATGTGATCTATAAACTACTTGGAGTCTAACTTTTTCCAACCGCAGCGCGTTCAAAGTTTCATGATTCCAGGCTGCCCTTGCGGTTAAATTTGTTTAGCAAGAAAAGTGATAACCAACCCCAAAATCCTTCAACTGAACACACCAGGCTAAACAATCTGGCAATAAAAGTAACTCCAGCTGGCTCTGAATGACCACTGGAAAGATGTGGTTGGGCTATCAAATATTCCTAAATAAAATGAATCATTTCCTGAGCAACTGAACTATAAACACAAACTGACAACCGTATCCGTCTTCCAACTCGCTGTGTCAATCTGTTTTTTTGTGCGGCTGAATAGCTACAGATAATTATGAGTTATTCTCTAAACACACCTGTGATTAATGTTGATGATGGGTCTCCGTGGCAAAGCAAAACTCTGCAATTTGCAAAATTAATATTGTGTTTAAAAAAAAAAAATGGTTGCATGAGAGCTTCTTTTTCAAATACACTATAGAGACTCTTCTCACTGACAGCAATAGGATAATAAAATGAGTATTTATGATAGCATAATAAATCCTAAGTATTCCACAACAAATGTGGACATTCTGACCTTTAAATCCAAGGACTGAGGCAAAATCCGCAACACATAATTGCAACCCAACAAGCTAGATAGCAATTTTACGTAACCATAGGAGGCAAATATTTTGAATCGAAGCTGCATAATCAGCAGGAAAATCGTAAATCTGACACATGCTGGTGTAACAGAGCTATCTCTGACGAAAAAATAAGGGTAGGACCTCAGCACCTGTTAGTAGCCTCAGTAGAACAACATACGTTCTGCTACTGATTTGTGGCATTTAAAGGAAAATTCACATTCGTGTATCCCATCAGACTGTATAAGCCATTTTGATTTACACAGATTCTAGCAGGCAGTTTTGATTTGCACTGGCATGTCTGGGAGGGAAGGGGCACGGTGAACCTTGAAGATGTGTGGAATGTGTGGTATGCTCCGTTCTGTGCTGCCAAAAGGAGCAGTCCCAGGAATAACACACAAAGACTCAGCCATTATTAAATCATATTACTGCAATTATCGCCTACACCTTCACTCTAAAGTCAACCTCACTTTGTGGAAATAGTTTAACAACTGACATGCAAGTGAAAAAATAAATTAAGAAGCAATTTGTTAAATCTAAATGAGATGGGGGGTGGGGGGGAAGTCTTATATAAACCAGGACCATCAATGTCCGTTATAAAAGTCATTGTTTTTGTTTTTTTCCTTTCTTATTATTCTTCACATCTAATTTTGTTTTGCCTACAAGCCCGAAGCAATTCACATCACTGTGAAGGCGACTAATGGTAGTTGTGGAAAAATGATTAGTGTCAAACATTTTTCACATGCAGCAGCGAGTGGCTCCCTGAAGGCAAATTCTTCCAACAGGCAACAATGCAGAAATTACAGCAGCATTGAGGCAGAGCAGAGACAACTTGGTACAAAACTACATATCATCAACCGGTCTGTGACCTCAAATGCCTGTTATACCAGCATGCTGTGATCCAAACGGTCTCAAATAAATGACTCATTTTTAACGTACAGTACATTTTTAACGTACTGTGGTTAAAAATGGCAAAATGTTCAATCACAGCGATGTGGAGGAGCAGATGAAATGGGTCTCCTGTTATTGATCATCTTTAGGCGTGGTGCTTGAAAAGAACGATTTCATCTATTTGTGTGAACTGGTCCTAAAGGGTGAGTTCATATTGCACCACTTAAACATAAAACAGGTTCAAAGCAATGGCTTGTTTTCTAATCCACGTGCCAGAAACCAACTTATTATCAAATAATGGTTAGCTGAACTCTATTAGACCTCTATTGCTAATTGATCAACTTTGGCAGAAGATGATCCAACTCCATGATGGACATTCACTGGTTGGAGCAAGAAGATCTTGGGTTCATATGCCGGTTTGGGCTTTTCTGTTTAAAGTTTGCCACCCCAACAGACCAAGCATTGTGTCTTTATTTTAAGTACAAGTTTTTATACACCAGTAACAGCGACAGTACAAACTGATTAAACTACGTTTGTAGTCGAAGCGTTGAGCTGGATGCAAGTTGGTGCGAACCAAATGCGCCGGTACCTGCACCTGGCTACTGGTTTCACACGGTATTATTTCGAAATCACTTCTGAACTTTTGCCTTCATTGCAAAATTAATCCAATCTTGTAGATTTCTCCCTCATGTTGTATCAAGACATGCTAAGATTTTAAAAAGGTGACATTGGAATACAGAGGTGGTATTCGCGGGGTTAGGGATCACAGCTGCCCATGAATGGCTTAATTCCACTCATACCTGAGACTCCCCTCTAAAAACTACTATACCTGCTTATTTCAGTAACTCAAACACCAAAAATAATCCTCTATTTGAATTAGTACGCACAATGGAAACTGTTCTAGCAGTACAGCATAAGGTAACATCCACAGCATTTAGTGTTTCTGTTCTTGGAGGTTCAGCCAATCAGCAGCAAGAAAAATAAATAGTGCTCCTGGATTGGCTGCCTTGCAAACACCAGCCAATAGCGTGTGAAATGCCCTTGCATCAAGGTATTTATAGGGATGCTTTACAAAAAAAAAATCTGCAAATAGGTGAATTTTCCAACAAGACGAAGACTAATTTGGCTGCTTGGGAACATTTCTGGCTTCACTATCAATCACCAAGAAGTTTTCAAACTATAGTTGGGTAGCTACAGACAGCAGACTGGTTATTATAGCCGATAGTCCCAGAAGTTAGCCAGTTCACATTAGCCTGTGAAACTTGTGTAGCTCATTTAAAAAAATGACCTCTGAGACCTTTTGTACAGTAATCACTCAGAAAGCACTTAGCAGATTAGTAAATTTTTGCTAAAACTTTATGCCAATGATGATAAATATTATGCTTATTGCCATATTTTATAGCAGTAGAAAAAAAAAGATTCAATTTCTGTTAAAAACAGTTTCTATTTTACAATCCTGACATTTTTGATGAATACATTACAAATCAGGTCTTCAAGACTCCGCATATATAAATTTTTTAAAGACATTCGGAGGCTTTAAAGGACATTTAAATACTCGGTTTAATGGGCTACGAGGTATAACGTAGCATGCGCTGCTTCACAAGTACACAAAGGTGTGCCAAAAGCACAGTGTGAACTGAGCTAGCTGTAGTTTGCACCACCACCCCCATTACAAGTCAGCCTTTCTTCTGTTTCATAGCTTTTACAATCCTTGGCACTACTTAAAAGAATGAGCTGTAGCACAACAGCAACAGTCTGTCAGGCACAGGCAGCAAAGAGAAAGAGCTCAAGCTAGCTCTCATGAGATCCCTCCACCCCCAGCGATGGACAGCAGCAGCAATGCAGAGCTCTTTCCTTTCCACCCCCCTCCCCCTCTCCCTGCTTGAAAGTAACACTGCCAATGTAATTTTCCGTGAGAGCTGCTCCATTTATCAAGGCCAGTGGCACATCGAGGAAGCTGACAATGCCTCACTCCTCTAGATTTGTATAATGAGAGGTGGGAGAGTGAGACGCACTCACAAGGTGGTTAGCACTTGTACGAAGGAAGCAGAGATGATTTATTCAGCATCTGAGAGCCAAAGCTTTGGGGAGTATTAACTTGGGACACAGAAAATGTAGCCATGGCTATTACACTGGCACCATGGAGAACAAGATTGCTAAAGAGACATGTACTGATTAGCAGATGGATTACACAACTCCGGTTCCTTCAAATGAACCCATTTTGAAACTGTTTTCCAACCCCCTAATCCTCCTTTATTTCAACTGATCGCACTTTGCACAACACACAGCAAGAATGTATTACACAGCTGAGCTGAACTCAAACTTCCCCGCCAAAGAAAGATTGAACGTGAAACGAGCCATTAAGTTTGACACAGTGATCCAACTGCAAGCAGTAATCATTTTTCTGTGTCATTTCTAATTCCCATGAATGCCAGTTTCACAGTTAACTGCAGGATGCAAAAAAAAAAAAAAAAAAGCAAAAACATAAAAGAAAACTGAATGCTCCGTAAGGTGGATGTACGATAATCAACAGCATCTGCACAGTTGCAAAATGGTTCTCTATGCAGTAACATCTTCATTACCTGCTGACAGGGAAACCTGAAACCGTTTTTGAAAGGTAAATAGGTTTCCTAAAAAGGAATTACAAGTTGGTTTTAGTTCAAGGGCTGTAATGTCATTGTGGTTTAAATTTTTGTTCCCCTTCATGCACCACAATCAGAAAGAAAGTTGATCCCATAAAAGAATAGTTATTTGACTTACAGAAGGTCTACTTTCTTCAGAGGCATTGGGAGAACAACTTTCAACATAATGGAATGAATTCTGATCACCAGTGTTGATTTAGGGGCTTCTCAAGTGTTTTCCTTATAGGTCATGATTTCAGAATAAAACTGCTAAATCAAACCGCCTCTGATAAGAGCTGGCTCATTTTGAGCTGGCCAGGTTATGTGGTGAGTGGCGACAGTTCATATCCACCAACAGTGATAGCTTACTTTATATCTACTTGCCAGCTCAAAGGGACAAATATTCTAACTTTGCTTTAAGTTTTTGTTAATAAAAAAACAAAACAAGCAAACTATACATTGAGTTACCTTCAAGTTTGTCCTTTGACTCGGACGTCTACATGTTTTTGTTTTTATAGCATTCGAAGATTTCCGATCAGTGAATGATTGGTTGAAGTCATTCCAGCAATGTTTAGGTTCCTGTTCCATGTCACAAGGTAGTCACATTCCTGTAACTTTAATGAGCTTAAGAGGCGATGCTGGACTGAAGACCAAGGGTGACATAAGTGATATATATATATAAAATCAGAAGCATCAGCAGTCCACGGTGTGAAGTGAGAGGGCATGTACCTCTTGATTTTACGGAGTCCGTCGGATCTGAGAAATGTGCTGCTCAGTGAAATCTGACGCTGATAACATGCTAAGGATGCTCCACAACAACTGGGCTTGTATTTAAAGCACTGAATGGATTTGAAAAGGCAGCATGAGGATCACAACAAGTTCCTTGGGGGCCATGGGGATCCCCCACACATCTCATCCACTGCTCAGATGAATGCCGAGTGTTGAAAGCCACACCTCTTTGATTCTGTAATCTCAACAGGACGCCATGAAAGCACACATAGTCCGATCTGGATGAATGGACAAAGTTATCCGCAGTGTGGGCTAGTGCCTCTTTGTTTATCAAGGAACGATGATCTATAACGAACTTTACTTATATATTAGTGGTTAGATCTGCTTGATGTAGTCTCTAAACAACACATATGCTTAATGATACTCATGAAGCAGCACGATGTATCAGGTAGCAATGGTCATCGCAGTATCAGAGTGAGGAACAGCACGATCACAAAGAAATGCTCGTATGCAATATTTACTAGGCTGGACTATTAGATTTCAGGTTTCATGCATTTATTCTCTAGATGTCAGTAATACATATCGCCAGTTGGATGGAGTTTCACTCTTCTAGGCCACACTTGATGAATATTTTAGTGACGGACATGCTATAGCTATAGTATTTGCTGAAGGTACAGCCCATGCTTCAGCAACACGAGTCATCGACTAATGCCTAAGTTCACGACGAGATTTTAATCCAAATTTTTCTCACGATTTCCCCCTTCTGACAATTATGTTAATTACTGGGATGAAACTTAAGATAACCTTAAGAGGTATTGCTGCCATGTGTGGTGTGTGAAGATTGATCTAGTCCATTCGGAAGAATGTCGGGGACCACTCCGATCTAAAATTGGGAATACTCAACATGTTGAATTGACTTGCCTCAATGCCGCAGAATGTTTGGTGTTCCTTGAGGAGAAAATGCATTTAGTCAATGACTGGCTAAACGGATGCAACATTTAGCCAAAGGCGAATTTAAAATACACCAAAGACATGGCGAACCAGAAAATTTGGTTAACATTGGAGACATAATTGTAGTGTTTTTTTCTCCGCTATACTCCAGAAACTATTGATTTTTCCTAGTCTGCCATGTTTGTCTGCTCTTAATTCATGTTTGGTGAGATTTTAGGAGAATTTCCTTTTGACATTTGAATGTTGGTGAGTTTGTGTGTGGTGCATTGCTCATGTCATGTGGTTGAACACCACACACTGTCCAGCCAAACCTGTTATGGCTAAGAGATTTTATTGCCACGTGTGGTCTCTCGGGTTTTGAAAATCTTGCCGGGTAAACTAGTCATGAAGTGGATCAATTTACGAGAGGGAACTGTGCTGCTCCCAGAGAATGTGTACAAATCTGATTATACACGAGAATACTTTTCACAAGTGATGTTTTTGCCTCATAGAAACAGTCTCCAAACACTATGACCAGAAAGTGGTAAAGGATCCAAATTGTATTTGAAAATACACAAGGAGAAGCACATTTAAGAAGACCTTTTGCTTCAAATACTCATTCTCATAATGATAAAACTAATGAATTGAAGGTGAAAATATTGACTTTGTTCAAACTTGTAAGGCAAAGTTTATTTAAATGTAAAATATGATCAAACCATCAACCTAAATGCATTCTTCTGGCTGTACTTGACCTTGCTTTTCCTCTTATGGAACGAAACGTTCCTCTATGCAGAAGCACATATCAAAGAAAAACAAACTGCCTAACAAGAATTAAATGCTCTTTTTGTTCATTATCCTTCAACTGGGCTTACCTGACTATATAAAAGCCTCTTCAAGTCAATATTGATTAGCGCTGCTTTTGAATCACACCTCACCACCTTCTTGTTTTCCAGGATACATTTCAACAGCCTGCAGCTACAAAGCAGTTCTGACCTCTGTCTTTTATTCACTGCTGCCTGTTGTTCTTGTTGGTTCTCCCCAAAAAAAAGGTCCTTTAATTCTAAATACACTATGATTACAAAGACTTTCCTAAAATTCCTTTCATAGCTGTCCAGCCACAGGAGGCTCTACAGCTTGTGTTCATGACTGGGTGTCCTGGATTTAAGGAATCAAACAGGCTTCCTTGTCGCCCATCCCCCACGCCACTTTCAGAGCACCAGGAAAACAGAGGAAGGCGTGCGAGCACCAGCTCCCCCTCCACACACGCTGCTCCACCAGGCATTGCCGGGGCTTGTGGGATTAAGAATGGAACACGATGACAGACAAAAACAGTCCTCTGCACCTCCCCGCTCTGCTGTCTTTTATACCGCAAGAGCATGAAAAGGCTGCTATGAAGCATACAAAAGACACAGTGATAGATCCGCTCTGAGTGAACAAGATAAGTGTGGGTGAATAGCTACACAGATCTTTATATTATTCTTGTATGACAATGTCAGCGTCGAAATTGTTCAACAACAAAAAGAAAAAGTGGAACACGCTTCAACGTTTGCTTGACTTCGCAGGCGAAATGCTTTGTACCGCCCAAGGCTGACAGTGTCGATTGTCTTCCGGTCCGCAATTAATTCTTCACTGGCTAATGTGAAGAACTTTAGTTAACTGTTACTTAACAGGCCTTGAGAAGTGTTTCAAATGGGAAATAAACTGTCCAATCCTTTAAGATAAATAAAGCCTTTGCAGTCAAGTCAAGTCAGGAAAAAGAACATCTCCACTGTGTGGACCATTTCCTGTGGCGGGTCACGGCATCCCATTCGTCAAGGGTGCTCTCATTCATAGGACGGTAATAAAAGAGAAAACAGCAGTGGGCCTCTTTGCATGCATCACATGTCAGATTGCTTTAGGGAATGCAGTGCATCTCCATGCCCGCTGAAAGCAACAGGCTGTCAAAGCGCAATGTCAAGAAGCCCAAAGCGCTGGTTCAGATTGCATTAAATTGATATAGATGAAAGACAGTTTTGTTTTAAAGAGCTACATCTACGGCTTCTAAAACTCACTAGAGAAAACAGAAAAAACGTGGTATTCTAAACACGCCAATCAGTGTTTTCATTTTATGCTTTTTTTTTTCCCCCTTTGGTTAAAATGCCAATGCTTTGATCTAAAGAAGAAACACACTATGAGTACATCCCCAATTCAAGAAGGAATTAATGTCAAATGCAATTTGAACGTGATCCGTCAAAGCAAAAGGTGATGATAGATATTCAACAAACATCACAACGGAGTAAAATGAACAACCTACCTTCTCGTTTTTAATCTTCTTTAACGTCTTGCAATCGCTGTTAACATTTTCCACCTCATCTGGTTCAGTTTTGGAGGTCAAAGCTGGTACTATCCCAACAGATTCAAGTGCAATATTCCCCATTTGATTAGCATCTGCCAAGTCTGGTGATTGTGTGTTCTCAAAGGACGCATTACGACTATTTCCCAAAGCAACTTGGGCCTGAGATACGTCCTTCTCAGAGACGCCAATTGCCACGACTGGGGCACCATCTGTTTTGTCTTTCTTATTTTTCCCGCCGGCTCCTTCCTTGTCTTTTTTACCTCCGAGAACACCTCGGGAGGCCTTGCCCCCTTTTTCCATGTTCTTCCCGGAGGTGGAATTGTTGCCGGCAGCGACCGCGCTCGCTGCTGCACCTGTTGGTTCCCCTTGAGTCCGTCCGGTGGGCTCCTTTTTCCCCCCATCCGCGGAAGCTTTGCTGCTATTGTCTTTAGAGTTCTTGCTGCGCTTGTATTTGGATTTGCTCTCCTTGCCTTGAGCGCCGGAGACCGGGCTGACGAATCGTATGTTGTCGGGCAACGCTGCCACTGCGCTGGGTGGTGCCGCCATGCTGTCCTTGGTGCCAGACATCTCAAGTTTGTCCTTCTCTAAGTCCGCGTCGAGGTCGATGATCAGATTTCCAACACCGATATCCCACTCATCCCCGCTGTCGTAAGTGTCCACCGCATTCGAGTCCACACCTTTCCCGCCTGCAGTGCCACCACTTAGGGACATTTTAGTGCCAACGGCCCAGGAATGCCTCGGTGAGGTCCGACACCCTCTCGGACGGTTGGGAGTCAGGGGCAAGGGTCAGAGAATCTTCACGTTCTACTCCTTCCTGTCCCATTTAACCACATTGTGCCCTAGAAAGAAAGCAAGAAAGAAAAAGGCACAAATTAATCCAACAATTCAGACACAGAGCAGCGACAGCATCTCAGAACACAGCAGCTCATTGTAAAACAAACGTTTGATCGCGAGCCAGTAATTCTTGGATGATCACTGTGCAAACCACCACGGTAATACCCACTGGTAACAGCTCTGCTCCGAAACCCGCTCTCCATAATCACTTCCCACGGTCGTCATGGCAACCGTGGGAAATGTAGCCTAAATCCTGCTTTGACAGCCAAGGTGGCCCCCGCTGTTCTGAATGACTGACTTTCTTTTCACAAAGCGCCGCAGATAGTGTCACTGCTGATAAATAAGAAGTAGCTGGCCGATCGCACAGCCCACATGCTTTATAGAGCCGTGCCTTCTCAACTCTAGAGCACAACAGTCATGTGGTGTCAGAGGGGCTTAAAAGCGTGTGATTCAGGAGAAAAAGCAGGTTGTTGCATTTGCTTACAGAGCATAAAACAAAGATCATTGTTTTAAAGTAAATCAATACAATGGTTTTCCACAAATTTCACTTGCATCCGATTGTAGATGAGTTGGAAATCAGCAGGAAAAAGAAAAAAAAAAAAAAAAAAAAGCAATCCCGGTCTTCAAGGGGTAATCATGTAGATTTTGGATTGTTCTCTCTAAATATTCATGAATTATTAATTGAATGAATACAGTGACTGGTTACAGAAAGCTACATGAAAACAGCAGGTCAAAGTGAGCCGGTTGTGTCCATTTGTCTAATATATTTCCTACATCTTTTTTGCCATATACGACATTTGAAAAGATCCTGGGAAAGATGGGAGAAAAAAAACGGGGAAGGAAATAGATGTCTCCATGGGAATCGCACAAGCTCATCAGCTGCAGTTTACAGCTGCACTAGTGCTATCACAGTTCTTCCACATTATCCTTCACTAATATGTCACACTGGAAATGGAAACATTTTAAAAATAAGCTGCATTAGGAGCTTAGGAATTTCTGTAACAATTAAATTTTATTTTGTACAATATCAAGTGGAGTAAAATCAAATAAAATTTTGTCTAGCACATTTCAGCTACAAGGCATTTCAAAGTGCTTTACACCATAAAAAGCACAAAAACACAAAGTCATGCAACATAGAATCAACAATCAAAACATTACATTAAGTTAAGTGCCATCATTAAATTTGTAATTGATTACGTTTCAAATGCAAGGTGGGGTTTTAGTCTAGATTTAAAGGAAGTTAGTTTTTCAGCTGTTTTACTGTCATGACGTTTGAGTCATGAAAAAATGGCTTTATAGAGTATTTTAGTTTCTTTTATTCCAAAACAAGAAGACTACGAGTTCTGCACAACAGATGTCATTATTTCTTTTTTTCCCATACGTAGGCATAATTGCTAAAATGTTGCATAGTGCTCCATTGAACAAAATAATATACTGATTAGGGATGGCAATTATCAAATTTATCCATCTTCTTTGATTAGCGGGGTTCACCCTAGACAGGTTGCCAGTCTGTCACAGGGCAACACAGAGACAGACAGGACAAATAACCATGCACACCTAGGGACAAGACAGACCAATTAACCTAACAGTCATGTTTTTGGACTGTGGGAGGAAACTGGAGTACCCACGCATGCACAAGGAGAACATTCAAACTCCATGCAAAAAGACCGAGGCTGGGAATTGAACCCAGAACCTTCTTGCTGCAAGGCAACAGCTCTACCAACTGCACCACTGTGCAGCCCAATTATCAAATTGTGTCCCTTTATGGTGAATTTTGAACCAACATGAATGAGAAATTCTGCATTGAGACGTTTATAAACTCTGTAAAACTAAAAAAAAAAAATCACTAGTCTTGGGACTGCTAAGTTTACATTTCATTCCACTGCACGAGAACGGCAGTAAAAATCTAGATCCTTAGTATGGATTTACTGCTGTTATTGTGTGTAAACTGCACTACTTAATGTCTTGAAGTAGCCTATTTAATAGTTCCTAAGTTTTTCTGCAGATGCATGCTATATACAAAACAAAAAAAATAAATGTCATGGAGTGAAAATAGGAAAGGCTACGCTTCTAGTGTGGGTGTATTTCAGACATTTAGAACAAAAAAACTAATTATCGATATACTGAAAAATACGTCAAGATATAAGCATTTCATATCAGCCAAAGTGGATTCCGAGATAACTGGGTTATCTTTGTTTGAATTAGATTTTTTAAAATGATACAGAAAAATGCATGTGTTGCTACATCAGGCTAGTGGTGAAACGGTTCACGAAGAACAGTCAGACATTTAATTTCAAATTCACACAGCCACTTTTAAGCTTTATAGAATCACATTTAAAGTTAATTTGTTCATCAAGAATGTCTCTCAAGTTCAAGTGTCTAATTATCTACCCGATTCATTTACTTGTGTTATGTTCAGCCAGGCTAAACTACAAATGTTCACTCGCTTTGACGTTTAAAGCATGTGTTACTTTGACTCATTCAGACTGAATTCCCACCACATCTGAAGGTCCTTTCACTTCGTTACCGTTGGCAAAACTAATTAGGTCAGATTTTCGGTATGCTGCTACGACAAAGAAACCTTGTTGCTAGTTTTTGAATTTTCTGTTAGAGTTGAAGTACATGAGAAAAAAAAACCAAAAAAAAAACAAATCTCTAGACACAGAGGAGGACTGTTCCTTTTCATTAAACATCACTCCTCTGTCATTAGACCAACACTCCAGAAGGGTCACAGATTGCAACCCCCTGCCCTGCAGTGACAGAGGTAAAACTGTTGAACAATCATTTAATCACTGTGCCTGCTTCTTCCTCACAGATGGTTCCCCAAAGGAACAACAGGCAGTGGTGGGTTTTTGGTGGGCGGAGAGCTACAGCTGTCCCCGTAAAGCTGCTTTAACAGTTGTGAAGTCCAATTTGTCCAACACCTCCACAAAGGAAAGGTTGTAACTCTATCAGCAGTTGACCCACTGTACACCCCCTTAGCTAGAACTGCAGTGCAAGTCTCTTTTGGAAAAAATAAAAATCAGCCGAGTAAATGTCCCAGCAAGTGCCTCATTGAGCGAAAGCCATGCCTGCTGCACAAGTCCCACAGGGCTTGCACTTTTCTCTTTTTTTTTTTTTTTTTTTTTTTTTTTTACCATCACAGCTTTCCTTTTTTTTTTTATTGGGCCCCATGTGGGGG
>NW_015112788.1:0-5944 GCF_001443285.1 Poecilia latipinna | reverse complement strand
CTGCCCAAGTCCCCCAGGGCTTTCACTTTTTTTTTTTTTTTTTTTTTTTTTTTTTTAGTTTTACAGATCAAGTTTCACTTTGCTTATCTATCAGCAGCCATGTAGGGGTGACTCTGGCTTGACAGTGCTAATGTGAAGACAAGGAATAGTAAGTTTACCAGGGAATACAACTAAATTAGATAAGGAAGTGGGGGGAGTCTTCTGAGTCACGAAACAAAAAGAACCAAGGCCATTCCCCAGTTTTTTAAGAGTGTTTCCAAACCTGACAGTCTAGCATATTTGCTTTGATTGGGGAACAAAAATGCAACATTTGTTACATTTTCTGGTGTGGTTCGCTTTCACAATGCGCTGTACCAAACAATATGAAAATTAATTTATATTGTGGCGTCGCTGCACCAAGAACTACTGAAGGAAACAACAAAAACCTCAGAAGAAGATACGAGTTCTATTTCCATCTTCACGAAATGTAAACAAAAATGAAGTAGCATCAAATTTTGTTGGGTTTCTCTTTTGTCTTTGGTTAAAGACCAGGGGCCATTTTCTAGTGAACATGAAACTCGCACATTTGTTTTGGTTGCAATTGCCCAGAATGCACTGCGCTATAGTCTGCTTCCTGCTTTTGGAGCAGTCTCTTGTCCACTTTAATACCCATATGAATTCGAGACATGGTAGAGTTCACTTTAATTGAACCAAGGCCTAGGTTTTTAGGCAGACCAGAGTTTACTTTTTTGGTCCTAACAAGAGTTTGACTCCCCCAATGAACCAGACTTCCTAAGCAAACGGACAAGAGTTTGCTTAAAGTGGACTGAACCCTCACACTGTTTCAAAGCTGGAGATCAATAAGGCTTCTGAGAATACAAGTCACTGCTAGCATCAACTGTGGTCAACCGAAGGACTCAAATGCAACCACATAAAAGCTATAAATCAAAACCAAAAAAACACAGTGGCTCATGACAGACAGCATTTGTTTCAAATAACAATGTAGAGTTTATATTTACTGTTTAGCATCAAAATAAAGAGCTCCAACTTCTTAACTAAATATGATGGCAGATGCTCCCAATGTCAAGATGAGGCAAAAACATTGATTGTTAAATGTTAAAGTTGAAAATCCTTGGAATATATCAAGTAATAAAAAACGAGTTGGATATTTACCAAGAAATCTTTATTGGCTCTTCTCCACTGAGGTAGCTGGTATAATTAAAATTATAAAAGACCTTACAGTCTCATTATGCTTTTACTTTTTCATTGAGGTACAAAGCCACTCACAATTATTATTTCTCATGTCTAATCCCAAGTGCTCCAAATCTTATTAAGGACAGAGAGGAGATTCGTCAAAGTTACTTTTAATTGTCTTGTACAGACGGAGAAGAAATCACGGGAGATTTTAATCTCTGAAATGCATGCCCTGCATAGTTGCGGTGCTATGCGTCGTTCCAGCTCCAACTAGTCAGACGATGGGTTTTCACAAGGAACTGGGCCAGAGCCATCCTCCCACACGTTACTGAAACAATAAACCAAAGGGCAGGAGCAAAGAGTTTGTTTATCTTCTGTCAACTTCATATTCTTTCAAATTGAGAATGTATAGGTTTACTGACTTTGGTCAGGAAAAATAAACAATTTGGAGACTTACTGTTGGGGTCTCAGATGTAATTAGACTTAAGAGACATGGTTATTAGTTGTGAGAAGAAAACCGGATTATTTAAATTTGTTTATAAAGTTTGAGTCTATTTATTCCAAGGAATCCATGAAACAGGTCATCAATGGTAAAGGTCTGCTTAGTGCAGTAACTGGTAGATTTTCCATGATCTGAGGGAAGGAAAATAAGAGTCCAGAAAATGTGGGTTAGTCATATTCTAGACAGCGGTCACAATTTTCAGCCATAGTATCGCAACTACATGTTTTCCTGATACTGTGCAGCCCAACATAATACAAATAGATACATTTTTAACTAAACTGTACACTATCTGCATTTCCATTGACAATTTAACGGCATGAATTGGAAATACAAAAATAAATTTGCATAACGGAAACCTTGCCAATTCATAAAAACAATTTTTTCGATAAAAAGTGCTGGGACAAGGTTCAAGCGTCGAAATTAATATATTACGTAAAACTGCAGAGGAAACAGTTTTTTTGCATAACACGAGTCATGATCAACAACCAGATGTTACTACTGGCAGAAACGACGAAGAAGGTGTCAGGAAGTGTTAGGAGGATGAGGGCACAGCATGTTTTTAATGACTCATCCCGTAAGCAAACTTATTCAAATGATTCTAATTGCATTTCGTATTTATTGCAATAGACAAAGTTTTGCACATACTTGTAATGGAAACCAGGCTAATGTGCAAATAACTGCAAAAGTCTTGCTGATGAACTTTAGCTTTTAATCTGCTGGATTGACATGAGAGATCTAAGAACATGTACTTTATAACCATATGTCAACTGAATAACAAAGTGCCTCGACATTTTGAAGTCAAAGTGGGGCTTAATGTCAACCAACGAACCACAAATCATTCAGATAGGGATCACCTGCATTATTTTCACACTTCCAAATGTTCAAAAACTGAAAATCACACTTTTTCAGTGTGTATACCGATCATCAAACAGCATACTCTTTGATTCATGTTTTAAGTTGAATACAAATCCAATAAAGGTTGGGAACACATGCTTTGATGCGTAAATTGCAGTAATCTTGTATTCTTTTCATTCTCTGTTGGATACAGAACTACCACTTCAATCAAAGAACCGGTGGCACTTCTTGTTCAGGGTTTGTTACATTTCATTCTTGAATTGAGATGAAAGGAGCAGGAAAATCTGTAGCAGCAAGTAAAAGCCTGATCGGTGCATCCACCCACCGGCCGTTATGTCTCACGTCCGTAAGATACAGCCGCTTCAGAAGGACTGGGTCATCATCAAACAAGTTATTGTTAGCAGAGTGACTCATCAAATTATCCAACATATTTGACATAAATCAGTTGCGATGGCTTTGGAGAAAGTCTAAGAATCCTCACTGCATCTAAGGATAGAGTTAATTAGGGGTCTATGACTTCCATCATGCAGAAAACACAGAAGGAAAGTTGACACGGTTGAATGTAAGACTTAAGTTTTGTCAGCACCAGTTGACTGGTGGCGCAATGCTGTTACAACCACATGTAGTGAAGAATAAAACAGATAAAAGACACAAAAATAAACAAAGGCTCTGATCGTTATGGAAGGTTTTGCCGTTTGCTGGTTTTCCTGCGAGACGTATTCTGGTGTCCAGTTAAACTCCAAAATAGAGATTTTATTTTATAAAATGTGAAAACATGATTATTTGCTTTGCGCCGAATGTTTGAGTTCTTTAAATGATAAAAAAAGAAAAAAAAAAGACAGTGAAAAACTTTTAAACACCTTGTAAAATAATTTGATGCTCCGCTGAACCACAGCAGTTATATTTGTGAAACCTGAACAACAGCAAATGTGGATTTCTGGTTATGGGTTTGTTGAACTGTTTTCATTGCCTCCATAATCACATCCCTTTTGGGTAAATAAATATGGTTAAAATGGAAAATATTGGAATTCAGAGAAATAAAAACGAGAAAAGTGGAAAGAAACGGAAAATAAAATGTCTTTCATAGGGCCCTAGACACTGTCCCCTGGCCAAAGTGTTAAGTAGGAAAATTTAGCGTTTGATGACAAATCCACATCTTTTTAAACAGAACATTCTTGTTACCTGGAATTTGTTCTTTTCTACTATATTTTTCCTTAAGATATTGTCTTTTTACTCTATCGCTGAGTCGTAAAAATTAATATATATAAATTATAGGCCTTGAGTACTTTCAACTTGGCAACTTTGGCCCACGTGAAAAAAAAGTTTGGACACCACTGGCCTTAAAGCGTTTACTTTTTGTGAGACATAAAATTTTATGTGCACCTTATTTAGTTCCTACCAAGTGCTTAGAGCCAGAAAAGCCCCATTCACAATATGCTTTCATAAAACATTGCTGCTTTCTTTTGACACACCACAGCAACGATAGCATAAGATTGAAAATATCCTGTCTTCACTTACTGTGAAATGCAGATCTGTGATTTGACATCCTATCAAAGCAAACCAGTGAAATGTGTCAACTGTGTCGCTTAGTGTCCTGGTTAACCAATAATAACGGCATAAAATGATTGTTTTGGTTTCTTTATTGTTATTTTAAGCATTCCATAGCCATATAAACGGTTTTCTGATGGAGAATGAAAATTGTAAGCAAACACAATGACTCAACTTGTAAAACAATTTTTTTTTTTTTCCTCTGCAGGTCATGTATAAAAGGGAACGCCTTATCTGGAAAGGCTCAACAGAAACCTTCATGTAATTGGATTGTGCGGTTGAGCTGGTTACCAGAATAGAAATGCACCCAGCCAATCCAGGTGATGGGAATCAGAAGTCTGTAGGGTAGCTGGATTCCTCATTGGTTAATAATTTCACCAACAGAAAAAAAGAAAACTGTCAGTCTCTTGCATCATTCTTACATCAGTACTGGATCCAAAATGCAGTTTTGTGAAAACAACCAACATCCATAATGTTTCTCTTACTGACAAGGCTACAAGTAGAAACTGAATGAATTTAGCATATAATTATTTGCAAACCTCTACTGAAATGTAAAATATTTAATAACCATAGAAGAATGGAGTATTCGAGAAACTGAGTCTTCTCTTCTTCACTTCTTCTCAAGAAGAGTCTGTGCGCAACTTTTAGACAAATTACACAAGTCACTGATCAGTCTGTGTTTTTCTGTAAGCTCACCCCCTCCCAAAACAATTTTAAATCTCATCTAAAATCTTTTGAGAGCTGGAGACTTGAGTGTGAATCAATCATGCATATTCAAAACTTTGCCCACGGGGGTGTGCACACAAAAAACAGCACGACTATTAGCCAGAGCCGTGATTGCAAAGAAACACTTTAAAATCCAGTTTGCTTTTATTATATTCAAGAGAGAGAGAGAGAGAGAGAGAAAAAAAACACTAGCTTGATTGCAGCAGAGCTGTAATTCCAAAAAAGACAGGCTATCTTTGATAAAACTATATCAATCATAGCACATTTCAGCAACACGGCAGTTAAACATTATAAAACCATCATACAGGCACCACTTAAGAAACAAGCAATAAACATTGCATAATGTCAAAATCCACCATCAAATTCATCAAGTAAATACACATCAAACATGTTGATTGATGTTCCACTTACTATTAATCAAAACAGGTGGGATTGTAATCTTTATTTGAAGAAAAGTCAGTGTTTTGGCTGTTTTTCAGTTTTCTGGAAGTTTGTTCCAGATTTGTGGTGCATAGCAGCTGAATGATGCTTCTCCATGTTTGGTTCTGGTTCTGGGGATGCAGCGCAGAAGACCTGAGAGGTCTGGAAGGTTGACACAGCAACAACAGCAGATGTCTAATGTATTGTGGTACTAAGCCATTCAGCGATTTATAATCTAGCAATATGTTAAAGTATATTCTCTGAGCTACAGAGAGCCAGTGTAAAGGTTTTAAAACCATAGCGATGTGCTCTATCGTCCTGGTTTTGGTGAGAACTTAATGCGTTGGTGCAACAACCTCTCAATATTTGCTGGTGACCTAAAATTTGTATATTTAACCAAAATTTCTCAATATTATAAATACATGAGTGGAGAACCCAGGTATAAAATTAGACTGGGATGTAAGTTTCAATCGTTTGCTGTGTTTAGCAGCAAAAATAATAAGGTCCATTGACCTCACATTGCTCATGAGCTGTGCAACAACTGAAACTCCTCTTATCATGCACAACCATATCAATGCCTTTCTTTTTTAAAAGACATGCCAAATTAATGTATGATCATTTCTGAAGGGTTTGCTGGAAATTGAGATGCATTCACATTAGTGCAACAATAAAAAATACAGGAGGACTGTCAAAACAGCAGGCACAGCAGATATATATATA
>NW_015112787.1:409547-520556 GCF_001443285.1 Poecilia latipinna | reverse complement strand
TAAATACTACTTTTTAGCTTGTCTTGAGCACATATCTCACATTGGTTCTAGTGTCAGTAGTAGGTTTTTTAAAATATTTGTCTGCCAAAGCTTCTAGGCCACTTTTTAGCCGTAAAGTGCACAGTCACAGGTCTGTGGTAACCCACGGTGATATGTGGCGTTCACATGCTAAAGGCAACAGTGTTGACCGAAACGAACTGGCCCTGTTGGCACAGTGACCAGGAAGACGAGATGATGTCAGCGCCAGCAGTCAATGTCGCACTTTGCGATGGTTTGTGAGCTCAGGCAAGTTTTGTTTGGTTCTGTGACCTCATGTGGATGGTTTGATCATCTCACATCACCATGAGCTCATGTATGTATGTGTATGTATTTATGTATGCGTTATTATTAAAAATGAACAGTTATGTGGCAAAAAAAACAGCTAATAAAAAAGTCTTAAAATATTTAATAACCCACTTTGAAATAAAATAATTAACCATAAGAGATATGACATAGCTATAGACTAAATAGTTTGTTTGCTTTCAGGAACATCCAAAATGTCAGCTGCTCTGAGGTCCTAAGGAAAACATTTCCACAGCTGAAGGGTTGTAAAAAGCAAAAGATGCCTTTTTCCCTCCTTTTTCATATCAATATAAGACTTGAGAGAACGAAGGACATACGGGACAAAAACAAATACGATAAGCACCTTAAAATCCACAGTAATACGTGGCATTGATACTGTAGGCGCCATTGCGAAGGTGTTACAATAGAGCACATTAATTTCAGTCCTGAAGTGGACAGGTATGAAATACAGAGACTTTAAAATGAATCTGATTCATCTGACTTACAAAGAAGCTGGGAAGCTGGGATTCTTCCTAAAAGAATAGAGTAGGTTTCTGCTTCCTCAGAAACCTATTCTGAGAAAAAGCAGAAACCTATTCTATAAATGTAAAAATGTTGTACTCGCAGGATAAAATGTGATGCCCTTCTGGTTTTTGATTGATGGATTCAACAGTTCTCCATGAGATGCTTAAAGGTTTCGACGGTTTCGTAACGTAACCCTGCTCTAAACGTCTCCACAGCTTCATCCCTGGCCTGTCTGCTGCGCTTGACTAAAGCCACCAGAAGCTTCTTCATTTTCCACCTTCACTCTTCCTGCCACTGAGAGCCTGATGCACTCAGGGACACTGTAGCACAAAATTGCAAGGAGGATAATGTAATTTAAAGGGTTCGTCGCAGTTTAAATAGATTCCCTTTAGATTCAGATTGCCCTTCTCTTCAGGCGGGTCAACCTCTAGCGTCAAGATGTGGGCAACGTCTCTCTTCTGTAAAAGAAAATAAAAACATATACTCGCTGTAGCTGAAGATTGATTTTCAGCAAAAGTGCAGCTTCAAAGCGCTGGGCCTCTGAAGTTTGACGCAGGAACAAACAAGGATTCATAAAAGCAAGAAGAGGTGAAAAGCCCCAAAGCTAAACCGTGTGACTGAAGATATTGATTAAAAGGAAAGTAAGCGTGGGACTTTGTTGAGATGCTGCTGAATTGAGGGGAAAAAAAGGCTCTAATCTGTATTTTGTGGCTTTTGAATGTATGTTTATTCTCAGGAGATACCCTAATTCATGCAGCTGTAGGTGGGGGGCACTGGTAAAGCTTGTGACAGTGGGAGATTTTACAGACTGAAAGAGAAAAAAAAATGTAGGTACAAAATTAGACTATGGTGGTAAAGACTGATGTTTGTTTACATCAAAAACTCTGGACACAATGAGCAAGTACATAATAAATTTCGAATTCACGAGAAAGGGTAAGTATATCTCTATCAATTAACGTAAATGATACATCGTCAGACAAGTCTGCTACGTTACCACCGCTCTCTGGCAGCATTATTATTCAACTTTCTGCTTCTAAACTCACAACCTCGTTTTTTTTTTTTTTTTTTTTCAGGTTTTCGTTTCCATTGTGTGGTTGGAAGTTATTAGAGTGTTGGTCACAGCTGCAAGGTGTTGCAGAGTGGTTCTTGTTTTCTTCATGCCGTGAACTTTCCATTCGAAGAATTTTCCATATTTACTTCATGTAGCTGTAAGGCACACCTCCCTGCTGCTAATTACGGAACATTATTAAACAGTTGCAGATGTTACAGCTGTGCATGCGTGTGTGTGTGTGTGTGTGTGTGTGTGTGTGTGTGTGTGTGTGTGTGTGTGTGTGTATTCGTGCTCCAGAGTATTCAGAGCTCTGCGTTTACTGAATGTCGTAAAAACGAGTACTGGTTGCCAGCTGCACAGTTAACGGTACTGGACTGAGAAGCTAATCGCATTCAACGTTACGCCGAAAATAACTGACCTTTAAATCTAAAGGCTGCACCTTTTCCTTCCTCCTTCCGCCCTGTTTTTCAGCCGTACATCTGCGCTTCACCAGGCTGAATTAGAAGGAGATAATCGAATTTCTATAGCAGCGCCCCTCATTATCTCCTCGTTCTGCCCGTAAACCTTTCCTCGTTATGTCGGCAGCCGTCAAAAATAACAGTAACAGTTTTCATAATGATTTATTACCAATCCGCACTTTTTTTATTTAATCTTTATCTAAGAATAGGATACCTGATATGTGTGTGGAAACTTTTTACACAAAAAAAAAAAAAAAAAATCACTGACGTGTCAGAGCCATGCAAGATTTAAGGGAAGCGATTCTTTTTCTTTTATGATCATGGAAAATGTTTCGTATCCATCATAATCACTTTAAGAGGTCAGGTAGAGTAATGCTGCATCAACAAGTGCAGTAAAGCCGTGTTTGTTTGTTTGTTTGTTTGTTTTGTTTTTATAGTGCCCCTTGAACTTTTGTAAGGTTTCGTCACATTACAAATACAAACTTTATTGCTGTTTTATGAAATAGATACAGAAGGCATTGCATAACTGTGATGTGAATGGAATTTTTTTTTTTTTTAATTTTTTACTAATATAAATCTGGAAAAGAGAATTTGTGTTCAGTCGTCTTTTACTCTAAAACTCTTTTCCATTGCCACCAATTGCCTACTTACTAAGTAAAGTTCGTATCTGTATATTTTAATATCATTTGAAATTTTGGTCTTCTATGAAGGACTCAGAGGTTTGTTTGAGAACAAACAGAGACAGTCAGAGGTTTAAAGCAGTGGTACGTTATAAAACATTGACCAAAGCATTAAGCATCTCATCCTTATCTGCTTGATCCTTATCAGAAAATTAGAAAAAGCTTCAAAACCACCTAAGATCATGACCGTCCAAAAAGAGCTCCACAAATCCACATCTTAGGCGAAAGAATCTGCCAACAACAACTATTAGTTGTGCACTTCTTCAATCTAAAACAAAAGAGTGGAAAAAAAATAAACTCAACTCATCACATGCAACTATTACTGGGAAACAGGCTGGTGCCGGCGCCATGCTGTGGGGAGGCTTGTTGGAGCAGGAGCAGGGAAGTTGGTCAACTCTAATGGGACTGAGAAATTGTGGCTTAAAAACTAATTTATAGAAAACACCCTCTGTTTAATTTAATTGGACTTGAGGTATTTTGAATAGAGGAATGTGCGAAGCTGTTAGAGACATGCCACAGAAGACTTGCAGCTGTAATTGCAGCCAAATGCAGATCTGCAAAGAACTGATTCAAGGGAGTTGAACAGAAAAGGCAGTTATTTGTTTTCAATCCCTTTAAAAACCATGTGTGTTTGTGCAACGTGTCAAATACAAGTTCGTGTTTTTCCACTTTCCTTTCTATAAATAGTTTATACCCATCACGATATTCAGGTCTGATTCTCTTCCCCAGATATTTATGTTCCTATTCCTTATATTTTCCTTCCAACGTAAGGATTCGTAGTTTACGAACATCAAAAAAAGAGCTTTTGCATTTCAATTCATGGGGAAAAGTTATGCAGCAAGTTAAATGAGGAGTTAAAATGAAGTCAAAATTTAATGCAATTTAAAAGGAAATGTAAGGAGGTCGTTTTCACAAGATGTGTGAGAGATAGCACTAATGTGTATATGTAAATTGAGGCTAACGCATATGAGGGTGTGGGTGTGGATCTATATACTTGGACATATGAAAACCCAGATAAAATGGGAAATGAATTAACCTGTTTATTTTTATTTTGGATTGGATTTATTAATGAGGGTCCATCTGAAAACATCGTATGAGTTTTATGTGGTAGGAGTTCGTAAGTTTCTAACTTCTTCCTAATATGAGTCTTCTGCATTCCTTGTTATTGTGCATGATTTTATACTACTATACTATCATGTTCGAAATAAATTTTTAAAAACGCCCTCCGTGCCCTCTGACCTTTTCTCAGCATCGTGCTTCCCATCTCTAAAGTCTCCTCTCACTCAGGGAACACTTGCATAACAGGCCTCTGGTTGTAAAGCCTGATTCTCAGGCTGGCAAGTGCTCTGTGATAATCACCCACATGTAGATAACAAAATGAGCTACCAGACTTAAGGTCACATCTGACACCTTTTGTTTAGCATGTTTGATTTGATGATACAAAAGTGGGTTAATGTCCTTGTTCAGCAGGTATAAAGTATGGAAGAAGTTATGCTAGTTCAGTTGCTTTGCAGGCCACTGAGCACATCTTCTAACACAAAGAGATCCAATCTCCTGTGTTATTCTGATAATTATGTTAAATCAGTGGTTATTTTTATACGCCATGGATTAGCTCTTTTTCTTCTTTTCTTATTATTACTTTAAGTTTGAACTTATAAACCGATGACCTGCGAGATCTTTCATGTGTTTTACATCTGTTTGCTGTTGTGCAGCGTTTCACAGTGTTCCCATAAATGAGCACTTTCCAGTTATGGTTATTGTTTTTTTTCTTTCCTGGTAATATTGACCGCAACTGCCTATGATGTGTTTAATTCTGTGTCTGAGACCTCCGGGGAAGATCTAGCGATGTCGATTACTTTATGGGAGAGTTAATGTTGCAGCTCCAGGCTAACTTTTTGTGCTTGGTTGAACTCAACATTTTTATTTTTTTTTTATTTTTTATTTTTCATGATTTTTCAAGATTTGAGCTTAACCCTCCTGTTGTCCTCGGGACAAAATGACCCGAGAACAACAGGAGGGTTAAGGTGGATCGTTAAAAACCCAGACAAAGCTGTTCACCATGAGAGCCGAAAAGCGTACATTTTAAATTTAAACTTGACATTCTGCGTGTTTGCATGGGTTTCCTGGTTGAAAATGGATCCCGTCTTTGTGCGGCGTGCGTGCTAAGACACATTTACAGTTTGTTTTGGCATGTCGTGACCCTCTCAGCCGTCATTACATCTTGTTGAGTGTTGCGAAATGCCGGGAATACTTGTGGCATTTGGCGTTCTGGTGTTTTGCTGTAATTCCCAGCCCGGTGTTGGTGTCTGAGAAAATGTTGGTCATGACGTGGGAGTGGAGGAAACGCAAATGCCAATGATGTCATGACCCGCGGATGAAGTAACCCTTTAACAGAGTTAGGATAGAAAACCTTCCTCTATGTTTTAGCATATGCAATACAGTTTTCTAATGTTAATTTTCTTCCTTTTTTTTTTTTTTTTTACAGGGCTTGTATGTGTTTGCAGTGTATTTCGTCATGCACAACCAGTTATGTTGGCCGACTAAAGCGAGTTACACTGTGGAGATGAATGGCCACGACCGCCCTGATTCGACCTTTCCAGCCGGGGGACCGACAGCTGTTGGAAGCGACATCAGCAAATCAACCCAGAATCTCATCAGCGCCATGGAAGAGGTAAACAGACCTTCATCTGTCATCCCAAACGGATAACACACACACACGTATGGGCCTCCTTCTTAAAGATGTGTAAACACTATAACTTTACACATTCATTAAAATCACCCTCTAATTTGAATAATTTATCCAGTTTAGGAGAAAGCGCTGGGTTTTTTTTTTGTTTGTTTTTTTTTTCAACAAAATGACTGGTTGGCACTCTTGATTGTTCTGAGCACATGAAACGGGCTCGCTCTTATTCCATTTTTCTTTTAGTTTTAAATTGATCAGATTTTATGGGAACCTCTAATTAAATTTTATTTGCACGAGGTACAAATCTCCACCAACACGGCTATTTATTTTATTTTATTTTTACGTGCTGGCCACTAGACTAGACGAGGACTCGTATTTATTTATTCCAGCGATTTATCGCTGGTGGTGTTTCTCCAGGTTCTTGAAGCTGGACGGCTGCCTCGCCATCACCCCTAGTCCTTAGGGTATGAACAGGAATCTGTTTTTTATAAAAGTGCAGCTTGACAAAGGCTTTACAGTAATTTCACTCTTAATGTAAGAAGACAATTTTGTTTGATTTCTCTTAAGTCTTATTTTGCTTTATTTTCTCTCATGGTTGATTTTCCCATGCCCTCATTGCCGTGGCTCCATTTGGTTATTGTTCGGCTCCACAAACAACGTTTCATACTTCCTTGCTGAAAGCCTCCCTTCCCGTTGCCCCTTGTCTCGCTACAGTCTGTACTCGCTGTAATGTGTGGATGTGTGTCTGTAAGTCTTCCCACATCGGCTCCTCCTCTGACCTTTGTGTCAGACTGGCACATTGCACACGAGCCCGTGTAAAAACACTCCGTTCACACAGGCGTGCAGCACTTCTGTGGCAACTCTTCAGCGACTTTTCCCAAGAGAATACCCTATAAGGAGAGATGGAGCGAGAATCAGGTGGTGGCGGGGGGGGGGACGATGAGACTCCTGGGAACTCTCTCCTCCCTTTTTTCTTTCTCAGAGTCTCTCTCTGCTCACGCAATCGTATTTTATTCATGAGAGCACACACTGGCCTTCTGAGATTTGGCAACGACATGGTCAGAAACAAAACAACAACAAAAAACAGGGCAGACAAACAAGCCTTCAATGAGACAGTCTCATGAGTGAATTTAAAATAAGGACTAGAACATTGTCTGATTTAAACAACTAATGGGAGCCGTCGAGTCTGCCTCTAATGAAGGGGGGATATGACACATTTGGGGTGCCTGGTGGTGCTTAATTCACCTCACAGGGAGGTTCTGTACCGGTCAGAACCCAGCGGGGCTTGCAGGCTTGTGCACGCAGTCATGGACCTATGAGGACCACAGTCAAACAAGATGGACGCAGTCATCTGATGGAGATTGACCAGAAAAAACGCTTTGATCATTAAAATAAAAATGCATTCCTCCTTATGTTGTCGTATAAATATGACTGAGTCTTCAAATGAAAAAACAACATGAAACTTTTTTTTTTCCTCTCCAATGTGCTGGAAATGTCCGTTTGTCATGCTGGGTGGACTCGGTGTGAAACCCTAAACCCAGTGAGCTTACTCGCCCTGTGAACGTGCTCTGACCCCGGGCGCCGGCCTGCATGCACTCTGCATGACCCTCACTCATCACTTTCATAATTACGCAACTGACAGACGTGGCCATAGTGTGACTCAAACTCCTGCCTGGGTTTTCTCTGTTGCTGTCCCACCTAAGGTTAAAATTTGATGGGAGTGTTTTTTATACTTAAACACATCTTTATAATATGAAAAAATATAATAAATGTTTTGAAAAATAATGATGGTAATAATTTTAAAGCTTTTCAAAGTAGCTTAATTTTTTTTCAATATGTTTTTTTTAAGCAGCATTGTCAATAGCAACTCTATGTATCTTAATGTTTAATGTTTAATGATTACACATTTGGTTGTTGTTGTTTTTTATAATGATTTACAAATGAGGATAAAACTATGCAGTTAATATCAAAGTTAACAATGAGTTACTTAGAAGGAAGACCTCTAGTCCGGTCCTGGCAAAGTGTTGAAATAAAGTGCAGAAAAATAGAGATAGTAGAGCCTTAGCTTTTGATTAAACTTATTATGATAAACTTTAAACGAATGTCAGTAGCAAAGGAATCACAAACCAAAACTCAGTTTTTAGCAAATCCATTATTTTTTCTGGCAAAGTGATCAGAACCACAGATTTGGTACCAACACCCGCTGTTAAGACCTTGATATCTTTGGACTCATAGTCCTCTGTAACATTTCACGGGTTTGGAGCACATAAAGGCAGATCATTAACTTTCCTCCTGGCACAATTTCTCTAGATGGTCCAGAATTTAGGGGCTTTTAGTTTCTCTCCTCTCCTGCTCAACTCACAGGTTTTCTATTGGATTTAACTCTGGAGCCTGAAAATACTGTTGAGCAGCGTTTATCGTGTGTTAGATCAGCCACATGCATGTCTAAAGGAGCATTTCCTGTTGAAGTACTCTTATTTAAAATTCACTTTCAGTTTTCTGGTGGAGGCCTCCGGACATTTATGTAAAATGTTGTGGGATTTCTAAGAGTCTTCATGAAATGATGTTGTTACTCTGCAGATTTCAGCAGACTGGGAGCCGTCGTCGCTGCGGACCAGCATTCAGCCCACTAGCGCGTTCAAGCCGAGCCCTGCGATGGAGACGTACGCCACAGAGGGAAGCTTCATCAACACCAACCTGGTCACCACAGACGAGGAGTCGCAGGAGTTTGACGACCTCATCTTTGCCTTAAAAACTGGTGAGGATAATTACCGTCAAAAGTTCTGCTGAACTTGCTCTGGTCTACTCTCTTTGCAGTTTTTACCCCTGCCGTGTGGAAACCAACACTTTTTGTGCTCAGAGTGGATATATTTTATCAAAGCTCTGTCCGTCGACCTCTGGCTGTCTGTTGGTTTTGCAGTTGACTCGGTTGCCATAAATGCCGTTGGACCCATCCAGGTTATTTTTATAGCATTTCAACTGTGATTAGCTGGTGGTGTTTTTAATCAAGGTTGATCTGTGTTATTCTCATTAGCTTAGCGAAAATGTCTCATTAAGCACAGCTAACCATAAAAAAACTGGATCAAAATGCTATGTTGAATTATATAACACTTGGATGTGCTTCAGGAAATAGTTACTCAAGCCCTGAAGAATTTCCTCTCTTAAACGCAACTTGTTTTTTTTTCATTAAAACATTTAACTAAGTTTGTTCAATAAGAAACCCGATGCCCTTTGTAAATAAAATCATCTAAACCACATGAGCTTAGTCTAAATAATAAAACATTATGGTTCCAAAACATGAGCACCTCCTACTATGACCACCTGGTCATTAGCACAGTGTCCGTTTTATCGATTCATCTATTAGAAGGAGCTCTGATATTTATCGGCTGAGTTACCATGGAAACGGTAGCTTAATGAGCCAAGGGCTCATCAAGCTACAACACATGCACACCTTTAATCATTGTGATGCTTTCAGGGTTTATGAGCGCAGCATTTTTCTCAAACCTGAAATGATAAGAAGCTTGAGGATTTGAAGGTCACCTGTTGAGAGTTTCTGGCCGTCTCACCTGAAAGGCTCTTTCTCTCTGCTGGACTTCACTCTGTCCTGGTTGATGTTAATGTCTGGGCTGAAAACCTACTCATTCTCGTTTTAATATGCATGGCTTAACGCCCATCACGGATCGCTGATTTGCTTTTCTTTGTTGCTTTTTGAGAACTGATCTACAAGATTCAAGATCAGATTTTGAGCAGTTTTATCACTTTTGCTTTCCGACACAATGCTCCATCATGTAGAAAACCCCACAGGCCACCAGAGAGTGTCTTGAATTAGTTGCTCTTGGAAAACTTTATTTATTGTAGTTTTCTAGGACAAGAGGCCCATTTTGGACACCAGATGCTGCTTGATTACAGAATCATTACCACAATTGTTTTTAAATAATATTGTAATTATAGTTATTTTAAAAATGTGTCACGTTTGAAAAAATAAAATAAAATACTGTCTATTAAACTCCCTTAATGACATTTCTCTGAGATATTATTTTGAATTGATTTCACCTTAAAATTATTGGCAAAGTAATCACTGAACAATGACAAAGTGATAAGTCAGTGATTATCTTGTCTCTAAGTTACTGACTGATTGACTCAGTAATTGAATCATCAGTTACTCTGGCACTGAATGTTTACTGAATGACAAAGTAATAATTCAGTGATTACTTTGCCAATGGTTTATGTGAGTATATATTTAAGCATCTTATTCATGCGGAGCATAGCTGTCTTTAGTCTTCCTCCCTCAGTTTAAGCACACACACCGAAGAGTGTTGAGGCTACAGCAGTCTGAAAGCTCTTAGGTGTTTGCCTATTTGCCTGTCTGATCACTGGGTTTGATCGATGTACAAAGATGGTTCATACAGTGTGAAAGGATCTGACTGTTCGCCAATCTGTTCGTCCGCTTATGTTGAAGTTACTGTTTTCGATTCTGTAGAGTAGAATTAGATTCTAAATAAAACAAACTCATGAGTCAGTGTTTTCCCACTGTTGACCTGCTTTAGACACAGACCACTCTTTTATAATTTTGAAATACACTTACAAGGTTTTATTTTGTTTGAGACATGCTATCCTGCGTCAGGAAAACGACACCTGTAACCATGGAGATTGCCAAATTAGAAGTCCTTCCTGGCAGGTGTTGGGTTTTAGAGACCAATGGGTGTTAATAAGTGAAGAAGGGCCAGAGGATAGTCTTACACGGCGAGTAGAAAAAACACGCTCCGACTCTCCTGCCCTCCTGTTTATTATGTGCTGAAAGAAACAGAGACGTGTGCATGTTTTTCACTCGGTTGTCTCTGGGCTGTTTCTTTTCTCGAGGCATCCATGCTGCGTTCTGCTGAACTTTAACCTTCCAGGTGATCAGCTTTTAAACATCAGCACTATAAATTCACTTTTTTCAGTGTAGACAAGGCCAGTTTTCAACGGCTCGAAGCCGCGCCATTGGCTGATTTATGTAGAGATTAGGTTGTTGTTTGAATCAGTCGTACGTCGCAGGTTTTAACGGTGTGGCTGAACCAGCCGACCCCACCTCTCTGTGCAATCAAACGTATCAAACTGAACGTACAGCTACAGTTCATCTCAGCAGCTCAGTCAGCAGGAAAGATAATTTGCTAATCGGGGTTATATACGAGGCAACACCTGACAGGGGTCAGCAAGCAGAGCTGTAATAAGGGTCTTCAGGCACTTCATCTGGTAGTCAACCATTAACGTGCAAACATACAGAAGCTCGCACGTACGCTGTTGATAGAAGCAGTTGTTTCATAAATAGACGAGTCCTCCCCTCTGTCCATGAAAGGACGTAAGGTATATTGCATTCTTCAAACAGTAGACATATATTTAACCAGATACATTGTCATGTTGCCTAGTTTCTATGTTGCGGTTTTTAGTCCTTTTCACGGGGATAAAGTTTTAGTGGGTTTTAAAAAAAAATGTCCATTTCAGGGCAGAATAACCCGGTTCAGGATCGAATAGATTATCTTGAGCAGTCATCGGTACAGGCCCATCACAGGCCAGCACAGAGAGTTTATGCTGTGCAAAGAAATCAGTATTAAAACTAATCAAGGCAATCATTTCATTTGTTGACATTTGGTAAATAAAACTGGTATCTTTTCTGTTTTACTTTATTCTATTACAATGCATTTCCTTGTGAATTAGTCACAAGTATTATTTATCCTTTGTTTACCCAGCTGAGATCTAGCTAAAATTACAGAATCTGTTTTAACGGGTTTTACAACACCATGTGTCAAAACCAGCCCTGTTTATTGATCGCTCAGTTCGTCAATGTTTTACCAGCAGGCCCACTGCATGGCTTACATTTGACATAAAAGATCCTTCCTGTTCTCAATCAGGGTCCATCTGTCTGCTCTGTCCTCGTCTTGTTGCTATGGCGCCACAGGTACAGTAAAGTACAGTGTACTCAGTGATAAGGGTCATGTTACTTAACAGCACATCTGCACTAAAGGTACTCGCTAAACTGATGACACAGACGTACGTTTTTCCGACCCGTGCAAAAATAATCTGTGCACAACATAATCTAGATTGGGCACCTGTGAAAATCCCTGCAGCTAAAGCACAATTAATCACGGTTTGCTTGTTCCACTTTGTCGCCTCTGTCTCAGGGACCGGCCTTAACGTTAGCGATAACGAGTCCATACCTGGAAGCCACGACGGAGGCAGCATTGCCAACTCCCAGATCGTCGAGCTGAGGAGAATCCCCATCGCCGACACCCACCTCTAACCCTCTCACTTCATGCAGAGACGTTACAAGACAGTATTTTTATATTGTAAAACCTTTGCACTAAAAAGTTTTTTTTTTTTTTAAGTAATCGATCATTTTCATATACGTATTTGATACTGTACATTGTTTTTACTGCACCTCTGTTCACATATATACATAAATGTACTAAATTTATTTTGTAAAAGTTGGTTTCTTTTTTTTTTTTGAATGTATATTTTGTTGACTTGTTTTTTTTTTTCCTGTAGTTAGATTAATCATTGTACCTCTCAAGTAAAACAAGTTCTGCTGCTGAGAATGGAGATTGTGTAACACTGTCAATAAATAATGCAGCACATATTTTACATGAAGACACGCTGATCTCATTTTTGCAACTCGGAGGTTTTTGTCCTGCGACGGCGGCTCCCGGACGATTACGTAAGCAGCTTGCAGTTGGGGTCACTCGCTCATGACAGACGGCTTTGAAAAACAATGAGCTCACAGACTGTCTTTGGAGTGTGAAGCGTAAGCGTTTGAATCTTTTAAAATAAGGATTTCAAGCTGATTTAAGACCATGAAAGAGACAGCTGTCTGTTTTACTCAGCCTTCTGCCTCTGTACACATTTTAACCTCTGACCTCAAAACAGATCCATTACATCACCCGTTGAGCTTTTTCTTTTTTTTTTTACTTTTTCCAGGTCACATCTACAAACCTATGAGGTTTTTTCTTAGAATTTATATGAAAGACAAACATGAATCAGTGAAAAAGTATGTATTGGTAGAAAGTGAAACTTTTTACAAATAAAAACCAGACATTTGTGTTAAGCCTGCCTGAGTCAATGTTTTGCAGAACCATCTTTCATCGCACTTTTGCCAGTGTTTCTCTACCAGCTTTGCACAATCAAATAATTGTTTTTTTTATATCTTTCTGACTTCCAAAATACATCAAGTTTTCCCTTAGGTTAATTCTGTTCATGTTTGTGATTTTTTTTTTCTTTTTCTGAAGGAAACAAAAGAAAAATCCACATAGCTCTATTGCAAAAGCACCATAGTAATTACAGCAACTCCAGGCCTGTGGAAGATGTCCAAGGTCATGATCAGATTACACTGAAGCAGATAGGAAGATTTATGACAGGGACACCAGTGAGAAGTGTTTACTTCTACTCATGGTTCTCTAAGAGATTTTTTTTTTGTTTGTGGTCCAAGATCAATAAAATAAATTGATCCTGCTGAACACACATTAAACTCTCTCTTTTTTATCCTCAATTGAGGCAGTTTTACAACCTAGAGAACAGGGAAAAGTTTAGTCCACTCTGAAAGGTTGGAGAAATTTTCTTGCACAATTGCAAAAAAAAATAAAACAAATAAAAAATCTGAGCACAGCATTAATTTATGAACAGTTATTTTCTGTCTGTTTTTAGGGATGATTAAATCACTGCATAAACGATTCTCCATCTGTGTCCAGGAAGCATGCAGCACTAAGGAAAAGGAGCAAGTGCATCGTTGAAGAAAGCAGCATTCACCGTACAAACAGCAGCAGGCTGCTGGTTTATTTTCCCAAGCAGCAACTGTTCCAATGTCAACTCTTTACGGTCACTTAGCATTTCCAAGAAACACTTCTAATTAATAAACATGGTGACTTTGCAAGCTGATAAGTGCTCTGCTTTGTTTAAGCCTCATAACTATACGACTGTATATATTTCCATCATATATTCATTGCCATGATTTGTTTTTCATTAATTAGATATAATGCAGGCAATGTAAACAACGTTGCAACGTTTGCAGAACTGCGCTTAGAGAAAGAGTGTAAAGCATATCTTACGGCATACATTAGCAGTGGTGCGCGTTGTTACTTATGGATTTTGCGTCGGAGAAAGATCAAGTGTTGCAAACAGGGCTTATCATCTGAAGCTTGTAATGACCCATGATGAAAGCAGTTTATGAGCTTTGCAGATCAGTAACATTTTGTGTTTTCATGTGTGTTAAAGCGCATAAGCTTACATGTTCTGCACGACTCTCATCTTGTCTTTGGTAGAAATGTAAAGCTCAGTGACGCTTCAGAGGGTAATGCGGTTGCAGGACGAGGTCTTTAGTGCAATTTCTGAAATCATCAGCCCAAACAAAAATGGCAGCAACACACTTGATGATTCAACTTATTAAAAATGATTCCAAGAGATACCAACTGTCTGCTTGTATGATTATGTTTGCATCCATTTTTAACTTGAGTGATGGTGACAGAGACAAGAGAGCAAACAACCAGTTAAAGCTAAATCTGCAACACGGCCTGTTGCTATGAACCCTGGGATTATGACACCGCTCTTCTGCCTCTCAGCTTATTGCCACATCCTCAAGGGAAGGTGTGTCAGATACGATCCTCCCACAAAAAAATAGAAACAGAAAAAGATTCAGGAGACAGATGAGCAAAAACAGCTGCATTGTGTTATTGAGTTGTTCCAGTTTTCATGACAATAGTCATTGTAAGATTCACTGAAAAGGGTGTGAACTTCAGTAACCTGATAATGCCTGCTATTATTTCTTCATTCATGGACATTTTTTTTCTGTTACAACAAAAGACAAGTGCAATGGATATTATTTACACTCAAAAAATGTGTTTCTATGAATAGAAAGTGGTCAGGCCTGTTTTTATTCCCCTCGTTGTTTCGCACAACAACTTACCTGAAGTTTGTTTTTTTTCTTTTTTCTTGCAGTCACAAACTTCACTGCACTGTACTGGGATTTTATTTGACAGTCAGACACTCGGTAGTGTGCACACAATGTAAAGTAAAAGAAAAAAGATGAGGCAATTTCTAAATATTTTACAAATCATCCATCTCCCATCTTACAGTATGATGCTGGCACCACCGTGCTTCTGGGTGGCTATGAAATCTTTTTCTCATATATAAACCACCTTCTTCCACATGCGTGTCATGTCAAAGTGTACAGTAAGCATCACTTGTTAGTCGTATTGCTTTATAACCCATAACACCAAATCTCTCCACAACTTAATTTCTGATTTATGACAGGGACATAAATGATCTGATGAGCTCCCTGATATTCATGAAGTTGTTTGTTCACTGGTGTTCTCTACCAAACTTCTGTGGCCAATACAACCCCAATAAAATGGACCGAACATGAAAGAAGTATAATGTCAAAATTTACCAAAATCTTAATCGGCAGTGGGAAGCTTTTATAAGAATATGTTTATATGCATAAAACTGACATGTCATAAACATGATGTAACACCTGTCATGAACATGAAGCAGTCTTCGTAAACGTTTATGACTGCTGTGATGAAGCGTCATTCGGTAAATAATTTGCAAATTTTAATGCAACCTCGCTTTGAAAGTGTCATTATATACCAAACAATGCAAATTTGACACTTTTAATGCAACTATGCATTAAAAATGTCTTTATTTACCAAATGACACTTCATGACAACAGTCACAAACATTCAGAAATGCTCCATGATCATGACAGGTGCCAGTCTTTTACACACCCCTTCAAATAAAGTGTTACCAGAGCTTCTCTTGTGTCTCCCTGTGGTCCTGTTCCTGTACGTCCATCTGCAGAAATGCACTCCTCAGTCAGAAACAGCCAATCAGAGCCAGGAGGAAGGTCTTAACTCTGTCAATCAGGATCATGTACGCGCTGCTCAATGCACTAATGGCGGAAAACCATAAAAATTAGCTGGAAAAGTGTTAATCTGTCATACAAACTTGCCTGGACATCCAGGGCCGGCTCCACTGTGGGAATAGGAACCAGGTGTATTTCTGCAGATGGCAGTAGAGCCACAGGGAGGAAGCAGAGGAGCTTGATTTTTTTTTTTCACAGAATATGTGCCTCACTATAATTTTAGAAACTGCTTATACATTTCTTGATGGCAGAAGTTACTCTCTGCTCGTAAAACTTTGTAAACCAGTGTATTGCACACATGGCACCTTTTCTCTCAAAACATTCCCCACGCTCCTGACAGCCTTCCTGGAAAAAAAAAAAAAAAACACCTCAGAGTAAAAACAGCTTTGACCCAGAAGGAGCCGAAGCGCCGTTCATATATGCAGAACTTTAATAATGTGCAGAGAGAGAACAGAGTGACTCCAAGAGCGTTGAAGTAAACAGGCTGACGTTAGACAGGAGCGACAGGATGAGTTTGCATATGTTTAGGCAATGTACCCAACACCACTCAGCCCCTCTGGAAGCAGAAACAGACAACAAGTTCAGTAGGGGCATGATGTAAATATGTACTTCTATCACTATGTGTATGCATTTGTGTGTGTGGACGTTATATTGCCCCTGACTTTTTCTGTAGTGAGATCAGAGTGCTTTTCTTCCAAGTCGTTTTGTCATTTACCATCTCTTGCACGGCGCTCACGGTCGGCACACAGGTGTTCCTGACATCATCAACTACTTTAGGAGGATGTGTCAGGAGTGTCACACAGCATCAAAACTTTAAAGAAGTTTTTATTTTTAGATGTTTTTAGATGTCTTATTTTACAATCAGTTATAAGCAAACTTGGATGACCTAAGCCTTAGGCCCTAAGGTATGCTTCTGAAATAAAAAAAAGTTAAACAGATAAAAAAAAAAAGATAAGTTTTTTCCACCAGAGACAACATATTATCAAAGTTATCTACCTGTCTGACGTCACACACAAAAGAATTTGATTGATTCTATTCTTTAATGTCGGACTTAAAGGCTTAACAAATTATGTTTGGCAAAACAGTAAGCCGAGCTAACTTTGATCAAGTTATTCAGAAATGACATCATTTATTTGACAACTTGGTGATGGCAGTGAAAAACCCAGATCAGATGATGTGATACTTCACAATGTCCATGCAGCGTTTCCAGTAGTCAGGCAGAACTACGCGTTGTGATGGCATGGCCTGCCTCGGCCCGTTGACGTAAACGAAGCAGGTTGTCGCTCTGACCTCTCCGGCTTCAACTGCACCGGAGAGACGAAAAACAAAAGTACACATAGACGCAAGGATTTTATTTGCTATGTTGTCGTGGTTTTGAGGTCCGTATTTTGTGATAGAGTGTGATTCAGCAAAGGTGAGAAGTGATGCGGTCCATTTTGGAGCTGCCACGCCGACTAACCAGGGAGTGTAAATGCAGGATTGTGCCTCGCCAGCAGGAGTGCATGGAGCGGTTGGTGCCTGCCAATGACATTTGTCATGTTATCACTATGCTGTCTGTTTGGCAGGACAGCTAGACGGTCTTCCCTGTGTCTATGCATCGTTATCAGGGAGTACTTTCATGTACATACGTTTGTGTGTGGTGTAACATCAAAATGTATTCATTTGTTTTGTTCGAATGATTTGTGCTTTGTCTGTTTCGTGATTTATCTATGAGGAAATACTGTTTGTAATGAGTTCAAATAAGGAACTAGAGTCTCCGATGTCGTTTTTGGAAGAGTAGTCCTCACTCTGGGCCACCATCCAGCATTTATATAACTTTCTTATCCCACTCTGTTTCTGTCTTTGTCTCTCTCTGCGTCACTTAGTCCATCAGGCTGAAACCAGTTTTTGTTTATCACCCACAAGACGCTTCTGCTGTGACAACCCCGGTACATGTGGGAGAGATATAAGCCATCTTGTCACGATCTCTGAGGAGCGCAGGAACCGCCGTTTTAAAACGATGGCATGGAAGAAAGTTGTTGTTTTTTTTTCTTTAAAGAAACTTGTTTGAAGTTCCAAGTGTGTGTGTCATGAGAGTACCATGATACAAAAATATACACATTTTTGCATATTTTTAAATTATTTTATGTGAAATGAAGAAACATAAAATCCGGAATTTTCTTCATTGACAGACTATGTGTTCATAACATGATCTGTATACATTTTGCTCTCTGAAGTCACACAAATTATGTGTGACACAACCTCCCCACTGTAAAGCATGGTGACGGCAGCACCATGCTGTGGAGAGGGTTCTCTGTTGCACAGAGAGGCTGATGGTGTGAAGATGCGTAGACCTAAATCCTTAGAGCCTTTTGATCAAACCAGAACTAAATATAGTTGAGAATCTTTGGCAAGTTCTTGAAAATTAGTGTTCACATGCCGCGTCCTCATCCAGTCTGACTGAGCGCGAGCTTCTTGGCAAAGAAGAACTGACTCAGAGGAGGTGAATTTCTTTACTTGTGAAAACGTTTCAGTTTGTGAGAGTTTCACAGATGCTTTGTGCTTGGTCTCACGGGAAATCCTCCCTAAGAGTCCATTGAAGCGTGTGGTTGCAATGTGACAAAATTTAGAGAAGTCAAAGCGGCGTCATTACTATGCCCCACATCAGTGAGACAAAGAAGAAGGGAAGCAGAGGAAGGTCACTTCAGAGAAGAGCGACTGGTGACCTCAGTGAAAAGCTTTGTGGCCTTTACAAATCAAAGGAAGTGATACATCAGAGGGAGAAATTCACTACGTCACATAAGTTCCTCTGCGTGCGTTCAGCCAGATCCAGCTGGTTTGATCCAGCATCTGAGTGGCCGTGGGTCAGTCTAGGCTGTGAACAATGTCACTTATTGTTGGGAGTTCGAGATGAAATGTCAGAAACAAGGCAGTCGGGGTTGGAAGGGACGCCAGACAACTGATCGAGTCGGGGGGGGGGAGGAGGCATTTGTTTGATGGAAAATAGTCAATGTTCTGTTTCTGATTCAGATCTTTACTGTCACACCAAGATTGTTCTCGAATTATCCTGTAAAATGTGTAATGCTTTGAAAAATGCCCTTCACACTTAAACAATTCACACTCGATTAGTACCATGAAAATGTTTCCCAGGAAAAGTTAACGTGAGCTTTTTATATGCTGCGTGCTTCACAGGTCATGATGTTTGCAGACTCCACCTGTTGCTTCACACTTACAGCTTTAGAGGACAATGGAGGGAAACCTCCTGAAAGACGGATGTCCGAAGCTTTATGATCGTGTGTTTATGCAAAATAACACATTTAGAATAGAATCTTCAAACACGCATAATGTAATAATGTTTTTGACTTCATACATACTGTTGTTGCAAGACTTACTTTTTCATTCTCGGTCACGGGGTTTTCACTAATTTCATTGAAGTTTTAATTTTGTAGATTATTTGTGAAATTTATGGTTCATTTAATGTTTTCAGGGCTTGTTTAATGGGGCGAGTTGGACTCATTCTTTGAAAGTCAAACTTTATTTTTAGTCAGCAGCTACACTGCCTTGCAAAAGTGAAAAGCATTTTCACGTTTTGTCAAGTTACATGCATAAACTGCAACGTCTTCTGCTGGGATTTTGTGTGGCAGACCAGCACAAAGACGGTTGTGAAAGGAACAGGCATCTTGTGTGGTTTTTAAAAATCTTTTCATGCAAGTAAACATCTGAAACGTGTGGCATGCATTTGCATCTACCCTCCTTTACTCCAATACCTCTAAATGAAATGACTTTAAACCAGTTGGCACCTGATTAACGTGTATAATTTTATCTCAGTGACAGTAAAGTTATTCTGTGGAGGACTCAGAGGTTTGTCAAAGAGCATTAGTGAACAAACTGGGTAAGGAAGATTAAGATCCACACCAGAAAGGGAAGAGATAATGTTAGAGTGTGAAAACATTTGCAAGATAAATCATTTTAGGAGCTTGTTTGTTTAGACTTAACTAGAATTCCTTGGAGATTTTTTTTTTGTAGAAATATAAATAAAAGACACAGGTGTTTGATTTTGATTTGATAATACTCTGGAGTACAAGTAGTGTAGACATGAAAAGATTACCCTCCATCTAAACTTTTACTGTCTATACCTTTTGCTTTTGCCATTGACAGGGATTCAAGCATTCCTTGATTTCTCCTTCTGTGATAATTCCATTTTGTGTTGCTCTTTTGGGTTGCGAGTGTGTTTGATTTGCGAAAAGAAATGCAGAAAATTGTCAAGAATAAAATAAAAAACGATATGATTAATGTGATTACTAAGCAGCCTGGATAACTAGTAGCTTGCCATGAAAAAGCCTGAACTTGCAGTGTGTGCGGCGTGTGTGTTGGTCAGGGAGCAATTTCATTTATGTGTCACACATTCCTCTCCGTCTGCTCAGAACAGCACTCAGTGCTGCAGATCTCGTTTGGAGGGAAAAGAGATGAGGTGCCAAAAACTGACTCAGATAAAATGAGACCTTTTTTTTTTTTTTTTTTTTTGGAAGCCGCTTTAAGAGATTAAAATGAGTCACAGAACTGGTGTAAATCAGAGCAGGATGCCCTTGTCCTAAAATTATTTGGTCTTTGTTCATGCGTGTATTTCTTAAACAAAGGAACTAGGTTATTATGACAACAACAAAAAAGAAAAAAAAAACTAAAACTAAACGAACAACTTGTTGTGGATTCAGGGGACAGAACAAAATACACATTGTTGGGATTGCTCCCACTCTTTTCTTATTGGTTGATATATTTATGTTGAATGAAACAGAATCCCTGACCTCAGGATAAGAGGACCCTCGAAATGCGGCCCTGATAAGTGGGTCAGATATGGGCGGGAGAGTCAGAAGTTGTATAACCCAGAGAGAGAGGGGAAAGTAAAACTAAACCAGGATGTTTTATAAGGAGTCTGATTAAAGAAAGCGATGTTATAAATGTCAGATAGTCCTTGGAGTGAGTAAGCTCTTTGTCTTCACAGCTTAATAAGATTAGCCCATTATATTATTCCACTTATCTATTGTGTAATACCAATGTGTTCTTTGTTGCTATAAAGTCAAATTAAATCCCTTTAAGATTTCAGGAGCTGTCTTTTTTTATATAATTAATATGTTTTGCTTTCATCAGACTGGGATACTGCTCTTGGGTTGTTTAGGGACGATTTGGACCATGCTTACTTGCTTGTGCAAATCTTTTACTTTTGTTCCACATGTGGCCTCCTGTTCTTACCTTCTTATTGCTTCTCAAACATCGGACAGGGTGACTAAGTAGTTTATCTGTCAATATAACCCAATGAGCAAAGCCGGATCTATGGGGAAATACTAGCCATGTCCGATCAGGTCCAGACCAGACAGTTGGAAACTTCTGGAACATGAGCTGATGTTAGAGGACATCTGGGAACAGATTTAACAGGATGAGAAACCAAAGTCTTATGTTTTGTTACCTTGCGCCCCATTAATAGCAGAAGTCTCTGGAACAGCATGATGAAGCCAAACTTAGCCTCTTGATCCCTGCAGTTCTCTGGAAGTCCACTAACACTCTCAACATGGGTCCGGTTTTCATGCTTTGAATGTTTTCCATATCAGGATGAGGGAACATTTCTTGTTTAGCATAACGTCCATCATGTCTTCATGACGTCACGTGACACATGGTACAGCTATAATGCTCAACGAGACCTTACATCACACACACGATGCTTTGTCACATCACAGTTACAAGCTTCAATATCCAGGTCAACCATTTTCGTCATAAATCTTGGCTTTGCTAAGGTCACTCCAAACCCTTGATTTTGTCAGTGAGAGTTGGTCTTGTTGATGTGCTTTTGGATTATTGTCCTGCCGCTATACAACCCTAACATCCCTAATTCCAGGTTGGTTGACTTACTATGGAAAGTCTTCCAAATGCTGAAGCAGCAAAACAGCTTCGGACCATTACACTGCCACCATCATGTTTGACTCCAAGCTTGATGTTCTCCTGAAATGTTGGGTCTACACCATATGGAGCAAGACACATGCCTTATAAAAGTTTCTACTTTTGTCCCATCAGGAAGAAATGCTGACTTATATATGGCTTGTACTTGTACAGCGCTTTTATCAAGTCCAGAGGATCCCAAAGCTGCTACATTGTAGCCCCAGCTGCCCTGGGGCAGTCTGACAGAAGCAGGGCTGCAGTGCGCTGGTGCCATTGGAACCTCTGGTCACCACCAGCAGGTGGTGAAGTGTCTTGCCCCAGGACACAATGACTTCGGACCATTGTGTCCGAAGTCATTGTGTCCACTTGTGTGTACACTTGGAGTTTGACCCTCCGTGTTATTGTTGGCTTGCCACAAATTGAATCAATAGGACTTAATATTCCACCTCAAGGAGAATGTCGGATCATTTGAACCACGGGAGATATAAATCCACCAGGTGATGAGATAATTTCGCTCACTGCCTGGCTTCTTTTCTCTCCGGATGACTTTCTCTTTGCCTGATTGCACCAATTAAGGAATCTACAGATACTATATAAAGCAGTGAAGGCAGACACATGATTAATTTAGTACTTAACAAGATATCAACTGGAGCATGTGGTTCGTATGTTGGCATTTTAGGGAACACTTGAGCCCAATAAGAACCCCACTAAGGACCAAGCCCTTGAGCACTGGAGATTCGGAGAATCAACAACAAAGTTTTCATAGTATTAATACCTGTTCAGATTTCACTACCACAGTGTACCTTACTGGGATTTATGATATACAAAGTCACAAAGTATGACTGTGAAGCAGACAAAAAAAAGTACTTAGAATTTTCAATTTTCTTTAGATTCACAAATCTGAAGTGTTTTTTGGGTTATTTATGTTTTTTTTGCATTTGTCTGCTGTCCCCTCTAACCAAGTCTACTTTATTTAACCAGCTCTTGCTGAAATTACATCTATCAATATTTTGGAGCTTGCAGTGCCTGAAACCAGTTTCGAGCATCACCAGACTGATTTTCTTTTGCATCTTCTTTGGTGCAAAATGTGCTCAAGATTGAATGGCATGTGTCTGAACATCAATTATCAAGCCACAAATCTAACTTATCTCTACTCTAGTGCCTAAATATTTCTGAATTGAAGCCATTCCATCATAGAGCTTTTGGATACATAATTGGTTCACATGTACATGCAGATGTCAGTGACATTTGGGAAAAAAATAAGCCCAAAGTCTTCAAAAGGAAGCCTGGGTTACTTCCATTCTCGGCTCTGAAAAGATTCTCAGAGCATACGAGGTTTGACAGCTGCTATTATCGAGCTCTAGCTTGATAAATAGGGCTTGCACAGTTTCTCTGATGCTACAAGCTTGCACAGCTTAAATGCCAGAAATCAAGTTGACAGCAAGGATTCACTGGCATTTCACGTATGTTCCAGCGTCGACCAGCAGCTCCTACGAAGCTCCGTGTGGATTTGCAAGAACATGTTTGAAGATGATCGCACATATATATCTTTGCATAATAAAAAAGACACCCGATAGTAGCTTTAATGTCCTGACCTAGTAGGCATTAACTTTTCACTGCTTCTATTTTAATGACGGCCCACAGAGGTGCAAACTGTGCAGGACTTCTCTGGACTGTACTGTGAGGCCTGAAACGTCTGAAGCTGTGTTTGTGTTGCAAACATGCAGGCTATGGGTGGATTGGACTGCAGAGTGCAAGCAAAGGATGTTTGGAGGAAGGGAATGCTCACCATGCTGGGGGTGTGGCGTGGCAGAGACGGGGGTCCTGGCATGGGAACATAGCACACTGTCACTCTGGCTATCATGTTCCCGTCCCAGACTAAACACGAAGGAGCATAACAACGCCGGTAGCTACAATGGAGATGTTTAAATTTACTTTCAATTAACATTATCAAAATATTTCTTTTTTATTTAACTTTTTTTTTTTTTTTTTGCTTTAAAAAAATCCAGGCAGTGTGTATATTTAGATCTCTTCACTACAGAGTTAAAACAAAGGGCATTTTCAATGCATTGTATAAATAATAAATCTGAACGCTCGGGTCGGACAATCGAGACTTGGCTATCTTTCATAGAAGGACAAACTTAAGAGTCAAGCAAGAGGCCTTAAACTGATGAGTGAAGCATACTGTGCAGCAGCTGTTGTTGACATGCTCAGCTATTTCCATTTGACAGCATATGGACAAGTGCTGAGGAAGGCAGGACATAAGTTCAGGTTTTGTCCTTCTGATTTACTGTAAATTCCCCCTCTAATAAAGAAACAGGCAGGGATCCTGTTTGGCATCGTGGTGAGCTGGTTTCTCTTTTGGCTGACAAACATCAGATGTTAAGTTTGAGCACACCACTTGCTCGGAGCAAGGTCGAAGAACGGTCAACTAAACATAGACGTGCTTGTGGATAAACTTCGCACAGACTGACGTGTTTACCTTCATTTCTATTAACTGTGATGAGTTTCAGGTTTAATACAAAAATATCAGCTTAATGAAAAGTGTGTTTGATTCATTCTTAAAGGGTTGTTATTAAGAAAAATTATAATTTATTGGAAATGATTATCACCTCAGAGCAAAATTACGTTTCACATTCTTCTCACTGGCTCCATCGGTTCTACTTTAAACATCTTGCATTAAAAGGCTGCTGTTGCTTCTCAGCGTTAACCTCGCTCTAAGTTTTATGTTCAAGTTGTTTGAGTTTATTTCGGCCTTTGTAACACTGCATAAAATGTTGTTTTTTGCACACATTCATCCAGGCACTGTGCGATGATTTAAATGTGCTCCTAAACATTTTGGAGCCTGCAGCTGTACGACTTGTTCCTCTGCTTCCTGGAACACGTGAGCTAACGTCGCTGTGAGATTTCATGCTTCAGTACAGAGCTGCATGTGTGTATATTTCTATTATGTCACAGTGATGATGTGGCACCGGCGGGCCGGCATTCAGGGGGCCTCGATCCAATCCTCCCCCCATCTACGCTGACGGTCTCTGGTCACGCCAAGCTGCTGGGACGTTCTGGATCACCAGAGGCTTCGTGTAAGTGGGATTAACTGGTGAGAGGAAACAGCTGAGGTTTATTTAGTGTCAGCATTTACTAATCAAAACTGTTGGTGAGCTCACCAACCACCACATCAGCTGCCCCCCTCCTCCGGTTCTTTTTCAATGTACAGGGGTCAGATGTTCACAAAGGGCCCACAAAAGTCAAAAGGGGCCAGGGGATTGAGGGTGAGGGCCGAGGGGGGCAAAGGCAAACCGAAGTGCTTGGTCAGTGATGCTGAGTCATCACAGAAGCTCCCTCAAGTTTTGGTTTGATTCGATTTGATTAAATGTTCTTCACATGAAAAGTTTCTTTTAAAGATTAAGAAACATCTTGCTGCATTTTGAGTGAAGTTTACATAGACTCATTTGACAAAAAAGAGTTTTTAGATGTCATAAATGTGGAGAAGCAGCATTCAGCTTCTATGCATCATAAATCTGGAACAAACTTTCAGAAAACTGTAAAACAGCTGAAACACTGAGTTCCTTTAAATCAGTCTTTTGAATCTTAATAAATGAAACATTGACCAAACTATTTGACGTGTATGAATTTGGTGATGGCTCTCATCAAAATGTAATGTTTGTACGGTGTTATAGCTTTGTAATTTAATATTTTTTATTATGCAAAGTACCTTGAACAGCTTTGTTTATGAAATGTGCTATACAAATAAAATTGACTGATTGTTTGAGAAACGTCTCTGTTGAATTATACAATGAATATTAACTTTTCACTTAGGCATCTTGTTGACGTGCTATGCTGTCATTCACATTCTGGGAACATTCAAACCGTTCATGTGACGTGTACATAGATACTTCATAGCTTTCAAAAAAATCGATCGGTATTAAGCCCTGATGTGATATGTAAGTCTGTGTATTACGTGTGAAATTGATTGGCTCAGCACAGTTTGCTGAACATCACAAATGGGTCGCAGTTCACCAGACCCAGAGAAGCTCTATTTTTAGTCGGAGAGCTACAGCTTATGCAAGTCAAACATTTACTGCAGCTTCACAAAATTAATGACTTTAAAAGTCTCTAGAGGTCTGTTTAAAATGTTAGTTGCAGGCTATGCTGTGACGATCACATTAATAGCCAAACAAAGTCCAACGTGACACATTAGTCCAAACACGACAATAAATGTAAACTCTTCGTACATTCCTTCTGTTTGCATACAGAAACAAACTTTAGTGTATTTTACTGGCATTTTTATGACAGACCAACATCAAGCTGCACATAATAGAGAAACGAAAAGAGTGCAAGTGTCTTTCAGCCTGCCTGATGATTTTACAAATATGAATCTGTGTGGTATGTGTTTGTAAAGAAATAATCCCCGCAGCATGATGCTTCCACCACTGTGTTTTTCCACCATTCAGATGTTCGGGCTGACAGGCAGTGCTGACATCCCACCGCACATCGCATGTAGACTCGAAAGTTACATTTTGGATCCATTTGAGCAGAGCACCTGCTGAAGCAGCAACAGCATGTTCTTTCTTAAACATGTATAATTCTCCACAAATAAGCTAACTGAATTTTTTTTTTTTAAGTAGGTGGCAGTGGATTGCTTTTACACAATTGCAATTACATAATTTGCAAATACTTTATAAATTAAATTAAATTCTGTTTCAGATGATGTAGCAACAATAAATAACGGTCCGAAACGTTATGGTCAACCATAATGTCAGCCTCAATATTAACAACTCTTCTTGAACATCTCATTCATAAATATTTTCCCTATTAACCTAAAGCATAATTTGATCATTTGATTGATCATTATTATGTCATTCCATAACTCATATCCATCATTCTCAGAATGTAATGTTTAGTTTAGTAACTATGAGTGTATTGTCATGCAACTCAGCAGTGAAAGGTGTTGTTTTCAAACCACCACTAGGGGCAGTGTGGCACCATGTTTCTGAAGCCTGGGGCATTAAAACTCTACTCACTTAAAATATTCCAATGTGAGTCAATCATTGAGAAATGATTAGTCATCGTTTCATGCCAACTCTGCGTTCCTATAAAAGGGCAGGGTGGAAATATGTTATGAATCCAACAAAAACTTACAATTATTAAACAGAAATATTCGAGAGTTCAAAGGTTTATTGGATACAAGAAAACTTGTCCAGGATATTTATGTAAACAAAAACCCGCCTCTGCTTGTTTTAATTTAAAGTTTTATTTAAATCAAAAGGAAGAACAAGACAAAGGTTAAATCATTCAGAACATAGTATATTCATAGAATAACTACACATCATCATGATTAACAGACAAAACAATAAGATACAAACAGAAACAAATGGAGAAAGAAAATTCAGTGAGTAATATTGCACTTCGTTTCTAAAATGTTTCAGACCCCTTCACCTAAGTTTTCTTCTTCTTTTTTTTTTTTAAATATCTGAACATTTCAGTTCCTGCCTTTATTACTAGGTCAGGAGTTTAGCTTAGTTTTGACACTGGACTACTTCTGAAGTCCAAGCAAATGGACTATGGTACTGACCAAACCTGAAAGCTTATTCTTTACCGCAGTTTCCCTAAGATAAAAACAAAACAACAACAACAAAAAATAGAACTTCAAACTGCGTTTAGACAAGTTTACAACTGAGGAATTGTTTAGTCTACAACCCTACGACTGCTAAATGCTTCTCCGGGAGGGTGGAGTGTGGGAGGTGGGGGACACTGATCAACAGCTGCCACCCACAAACTGGGATGAGGGGTAAAATCAGGGAAATCGGGAGAAAAACTAAAATGGTTGTAAAAAACCCCACAAAAAAACCCACTAAGAATGCCCACGTAAATGGAAAAAAAAGAGATAATATACACCATTTATCATCATAGACAAGGTTTCATTCTTTAACAAACTTACTTTAAAAAAAAAAGGACCTTTTTTTTTCTCTTCCCTTTTTCAACTTTTTGAATAAACATCGAAAGGTCAAAGAACGTACAGGCGTGGACAAACACAAACGAGAACATCGGTTAGAGCAGACGTCGAATGAAACGAGGAACCGTGTTACGGTCTTTTTCTGCAACAAGGCCACTAAGATAAGATCACTTTATTAACGTTCTGCAGCTTGTCTGTCACTGTCAGAAGCCGTTTGCTTTAGTTGCCAGAAGGATTTCGATAAAAGCGTGCACACGCAAGCTAGTGTTAGCTAGGTTTCAAAGAAAGAAAAAAAAAAAAAACAAACAAAAATGTAAACTTAAGTTTCTAACATTAAAACAGAGTGAATAATGCTTTAATATCCTAAGCGGCACTTCCTTACTGAAAGCCCCTTTATTACATTGTTAGTACCGACGTGTTTTCAACCAGACCTTCACCACTGAACGCTAATTTGTATTTTTGTTATATAAAAAAAAGTGCTGCTTTTTGTCTTTTATGACTATGCCAAACCTCTATTACAAGTGGTCTATTATATGAAATGAGTTAGAAAACCAATGTATTACTCATTATTCCTACTACTACTTGTTCTGACCAGCCTGTATAGAGGTTTAGCACAGACTCCGGCTTTCCGTTTGTGCCGAGTTTGCTTCTTCAGCACAGAGGCAGACATTCCTCTTACTTCATGTTCCTCTTTTCTTTTCTTTTTTTTTTTTTTACTTATACATTATTATTAGCATTGTGGTTTCACTGGTCTGGCAAAAAAGTCTGTTGGTTGGGATGCAGTAAGCAAGTGCAGCAGGACAAAAAGGGAATGTGATTCATCTCAAAAGCTGTCTCGCTTGTCTGCAAGACTGTTCTCTCATTTTGGTAGTTAAAAAAAAAAAAAGTTTGAACAGTGCAATAAAAAAAAAAATCCACTTTTTAAAACCACTTGGCAAGTGAAAAAACAAAAACGCACACCTGAGACAGTGCTTTTAGGGCAGTAATGCCAGTCGGATATACTCTGGCACAAGGACTGGAGGGGCTGCAGGCAGTTAGGGTTAAGTCTCTCTAAAATACACACTTGTCTTCTCGGCTACGTTTTGAGTGGCAAAAGCAGGACTGCAACCCCACCAGTCCGAAGCCAGAGCAACCCTGGAACCGAAAACTCAGAAAAAGCTTTTAGCAGTTCAAGATACAAAGAGAATAACAGAAACTACGCAACACAAAAAGAAGGAAGCTAGACGGGAATTCAAACTACGGAGGCAACACCTTACTTAACAGCTTCCACCAACACTTAGAGGAAAAAAAAAAAAAAAAACGAAGGTAACTTATCAGTCGCCATGTACTGAAAAACGGAAAAATCGCTAACTGCTCAAAATAAATTCAGTGCATTTCATACTTTCAGTCTTTTTTTGTTTGTTTTCAAAAGTCAAACATTTTGCAGATGATACTCTTAACTGTTAAGCCTGTAGTCTGCTTTTTCCGGTCTGGTCTTTTCCAAAACTGAAAGCAAACCATTAGTGATTTGTGTAAAAAAAGAAAATTAAACAGAGCCACCCAACTCAAGTAAAGAACAAAAATGTGCAAAACAAAAATCCCCCACATGAGGCAAAAGGAATTAGTCTTTGCTCTGTTTTGAACCACTGCTTGCAAGCCTTAACTATAATTGTTAGAACAGTTACTTTCCTTCAATCATCCCATGTTTTTAAAGTGATTCTGCTGAAGTCTGGACATGGTTAGTTTCCCCCCTTTGTGTAAGGAGCCACATCCTCAATGTGCCACAAATACAGAAGAGTTGAGGCTGAAGAGGAGCTTGGCAGGCTGAGCCTTGGTGACTCCTCCTCCTCCAACTTCCTCACCAGGGCTCCACTGCCAGCCTCCACGCAGGCTGAATATTCCTCAGGAAGATGGTGAAACCCCATAGCGGAGAAGTCTTTTTCTCTTTCTGAGGAAAAGGCGGAGAATGCGTCGCCTCGTCCGGCTCGACGTTGGGCAAGTCTTTTGTAGGTCAGATCTCACGGTTTTCTCCAGATATCAACAGCATTGTGTCAATGTCGTCATCCGAGAAAATGTTCAAGTTCGGCCTTTCAAGGCGGTTCCTTTAGGTACCCCGACTCACTTGGGGTAAGTTTAAGGAAACGCTCAGCGTGATGGACAGGCATCGAGCCTGCGCTCCTCTGCACAGCCGGAGTGATCTGGGTTAGGATCAATCTGGAGGAAAAACAGGCAATTATTTAAGAGAATGGATGATTTCTGGAATACAACTGATCAGATTATTTTTTTTTTTTTTTAAGACTTACCTCAGAGTACAGAGGAGGGGGCTGAAAGCGGAACTCGTGAATATAGGCCAGGAGAGGACCCTCCAGTTCCTCTCGGACCACTGGGGCATCCAGGCGGCCTTGCCTCTGCTCTTCTGTCACAATTTCTGCGTAGCTTGGAGGAGCTGCGAGTAAAAAAAAAAAAAAAAAAAGTTTTAAAATGAATTCCTGATTCATCTAAAGCAGGTGCGTACATTTCAATCACGACATCAAGTGAATCTACCTTCAGGCCTCTCTGGTAGACCCATGCTCAGCCAGGTCATGCTGCACTGACTGCTGACGCTGGAGGTGCGGGAGCCAAACGGATGGAGTGGAATGGTTCCGATGACCAGGGGTAAGTTCAGGGACAGGTTTATTGCCCCCGGGATGTCCACGTAGACCTGAACACAACAGCAGTTTAAAGATCAATCAGAGGCAAAGCAAACTAATTAGTTCTGTGTTTTGCAGTGGAGTGAAGACTAGGTAATTAGTTTGACTTTACATTTTAGATATGTGTGTCAGTGTCTAGCAATCAGTTGCTTAGGCTGGAAGGATGACTGCTCGAAGGGTAATGAGATTAGGCGCCCAGAGGGCAGGTGTTGCTCCAAGGTTTCTGGGCTAATGCTCTTAGTGCCATGAGGAGGGTACAGTCCAAGCTCTGGCTGTCTAAGCCGAGCCAGGACAAATAGTGTCTACTAGGAAATATTGATTATATACCGATAGCAGTTCTGAAAATAGGTCGTGGTGATAATAACGTTATGCAAGCAGAGACCCTTGCGTTTGCATGACTGTCATTTCTGGACACTTGAGCCGAATGCCTGGAAAGCGCGCGAGAGATGGCGCTCCACACACCGTAGGCCGGCACTCACCATGAGAGAGTACTCCACTCGGATGATGCTGCAGTCCAGGATGGAGGGCGAAACAGGAGGAATCTTCAGCATCTTGCCGTTCCAGGTCTCCGTTTTGCCAGACGACAGAGACTCTCCCCGCAGGTTGGCGACCAGTTGCTTGACCTCCTTCATCTTCCCTTTGGCATAGAAGGTCTGGGTCTGGTAGATGGCCGCCTTTGGCACCACCATGCGGGACGAGCAGTTCTCGATCTCGGCGAAGATTTGAATCGACTCTCCTGTGAGATGGGAAAAAAAACAACAAAAAAAAAAAACATTAACTGGTGTTTTTCCAGTCACAAAAGCAGCAAATGCATATGTACGCATGCATGATGTGAGGACAAAAGCAAAATGTTGCATTTGCTACCATCTTATTCTCACCTGGGGTGTATCCCTTCCTTTCAATTTTGGCACTTAGGGAAATAGGACCTGAGGTGCAGAACCAACAGCAAAGCGTCTTGTCTGCAGTGCCAGCCTGTGGTGACTGAACAAGAAAGACCAGAAAGCCATTTAAAAATTCATTCGGCTTGTCAAAAAAAAAAAAAAAAAAAACTATGGGTCATTTCAGAAGAGCTCACCAGCAATAATGGAGTGTTGATGTCAATGTGCTCAAAGACTGTAAATTCCTTCTTGGTCTTCAATGGCAGCAGCCATGGCCTGTGCAGCTCTGCCTTTACCCAGTAGCGCACACTGCCATGCTTTCCTTCGAAAGAGGTAGCCAGAGGTCTGCAGGAGAGACGCAGAGAGGAGAGAAAAGGTTGAGACGAACGCCAAAAATTCAAACATAAGTACGGTGGAAAGCGAACACATGGTCTCTCGGTTCCACGTTGTACCAGACCACTTACGTCTGTGGAAGCTCGAGGCTGAATGCGTACTCATGCCTTCCTGCATGGATGGTAGTGAGTCCTTCCTCTGAGTTGTCATCGTCTGAAAAACAAGGAGGACAATATTCCAAACACATGTATACCATACCTGGACAAAATGCTCTACGAAGGCATCTGAAAAATCATATCAAGAAAGAAAACAAAAAAAAAAAAAAAAAAAAAAAAAAAAAAAAAAAAAAAACACAGGGTGGGGGAGACAAAAAGAGAATAAACGTGTTTTACAATTAAATCTGTCTGGAAAAAAAATTATTGTATTGAGAGACAAACAGCAGAGAAATGTTAAAAAAAGGGAGATTAAAGAAGTTGAATGATTAGAAAGAGGGTTGATTATGTATGATAGGGCTTTGTATGAATAAAAATCAAAATACCCCAGATAATTTACATGGCTTCTGAATATTTTTTAATCTGAAAGACTCATACTTTTGCCAGCTCCGTTTTCTAGATTGCTTTGTCATTTTTATATATTCTGAATGTTTGAATATGAAAAGTTTTAACTATTTTTGTAGGCGTTTGATTCATGTTTTGTAAGTCATGAAACTACGTGAGTGGTAACTTTCAATTTGGGAGTGCCAGAATTAAAGTGTGACCTAGAAAAGTATAAGATTGATTCTTTCAATAGAAACTTAAATCCAATTTGAATGCTTCCGAAGAAACAATGCCGAAATCTTTCAAAAGCTGCTTGCCAAAGACGACTAAGGCCACCAGAGCAGAATTTGGTGAGACACAAAAAGACTACAAATCTTTAAAGATAGAAATATAAAAAATAAAAATAGTTACAGTAAGCTTTTTAAAAATGTAGATATTTTCGGAAATCATTCTGTAGAAACACTTATATTATACTGCATTATTATTTTAAGTGTATATTTTTGAAAAAAAAAATTGCATAATTGTTATTAAAATTTAAGAGGGTTTGAGTTATGTAAAGGATGTGATTTGAGTGCCAATCAAAGCCAAAACCATCTATGGAAATTTAAATTCTACCTCTTAGGAAATGGCACAAAGTACTGAAGCTAAAATATTGTTTTCCATACTTGCTTGTAGGCAAAGCAACGCATCATCGCCACACAACAGAACCAGAAAGTTTCGGATTTTTGCTCCATAAAAAGGTGAACGGGGCTTGTAAAAACGAAAACTTAATGCAATTTTTAGTGAGAGGATAGTTTTTGCTAAGCTGTGTCTGCCAGCTCAGCACAGCACACCCTCCCCCTAGCAGCAGCAGCAGAGTGGTAAACAAGTGCGGATCTGTCACTCACACGGCAGCCTCCAACAGGAGGAGACCGGCCTAAACCGGTGCGAGCAGCTTCTCAGCGGCAGCGCAGGGCGCATTCACTGCGCGGCGCTGCAGGCTCCGGTACTGCAGACCCGCAACTATCACCCATTTCTAACAATGAACCACTTCATTGTTCACAGAACGCCTTTACAACGCGTTTAATTATTATTATTGTTTAGTTTAATTCCATTCATTGCCTCGTCTAAAGCCACTCCGGAGTGCTGAGGACATTTACATTAGCTACCGAGATGAAAACAACATCACAATTTCATTTGAAAGTGGCCAACTTTAGTGTCCCACACATAAAACGCTAAAAGACTTAATTGAAAAAGCTTCCGCAGTGATATTATGCAGGTGTTCCCCTTATTGAAAAAAGTTGCTGAGTGGTCTGTCACTCTGCAAAACCATGATGTCATTGACTACACGTAAGAGCATCTCCACCAATCACAAGCGAGAAAAGGAGGGGATGCGCCGTGGCTCCGCCCACTCTCAATCCAGTTTTCTGAACAGGATTGAACCGCTTTGAACAATAGGGGAAACTTCGAGGTTGTTTCCCGATAAAATTTCTTAACAAAAACTTTACATTTGTCATTTTAAGTGTCCAATGTGCTCTACTGTGGCGGAACATTTCGTTTATTTACATTTTAGGCAAGAAGTACGTTAAAAACAAAGAAAGATGCTATAGAGATGCTGTCATTCATTCTGACACCTTGACTACAAGCAAGCAAGGAAGGGGACATTGTCAAAAAAGTAAAATACTCGACTACGTCTAACTGTGTAGACGATAGAGGCCACACAATTATTCGGTTATTTAGTTCATTTTATAGTCATTTGCCATGACCCCCGGGAAGCATCACTGCTGCTACCAAACTTTGCGAAAAATGCGAATAGAAACTTACCTCTCTCATGCCCAATTAAGATGTCTTTGTGATTCAGGTACTCCACTTCTTCCGTGTAGTTCTGGGTGTAGGCAGTGTTGGACCCAGCATTTCTCGACTCGGTCCAGCGAACTTTTGCGAAACCCTTTGCGTGGATTTTGAGAGACTTGACGCGGATTTCTCCGGTGACTTCGATGATCACCCTCCCTGAGACGCAGTCCCCGCTGGAGAACACGGGGACGTTGCTGTCATTGAAACAGTCGTAGCTTACAATGAAGCTCTTCACCTTTCCTAGCACCATGGCGGAGAAGAGACCTTGAGCTCTGAAGCAGAAGTCTATGAAAAAAATAATCTCATAAGGAGAAAAATAATAATAATAAAAAAAAGAGGGTAAAGGGGGATGCAGATTGTAGACACTGACCAGTATCTCTGCCCTGCAAAAAGCAGCAGGCACGATCAGTGGCTTCTTTTTGAGCAGTTCATTGAGCTATGTGAGGGCTGATTAACAGCAGTGGATGCTGTTATCATCTGCCTATCCTGCTTGATGGTCTCCAGTCACAGACAAGGAAACCCCCGAAGCTCAGCTCACTTTAAGCGACAGGCTGGGTGAAAAACAACCATGTGCGCATGCGCCGGGCGCTGCTGCCCTCCCTCCTCCTGCCTTCTGGAACAAGGCAGACAGCAGAGGAGTGCGGCCCGGCTCACATTCTGTAAACAGGTTTACTGAATGTAAACGCTTGGTAGAAAAAAACAAAAAAAATACACGTCGCAGTTATTTCAAGGGTGAGGCTTCTCAAATCAGCTGCAACATTAGATATGTATTCATAAATGGTTTAAACGTGCTTATGTTGCAGCTAAAGAAAGAGCAAAGTGTGTAATGTGTAATCCCTTCTCTGCGTTGGGATGTGGTGACATTCTGCTCCTTCTTACTGGACTCAGCATATATTGCAGCACAGTGCCTTATATGATTCAGTTAAAGCCATACAGATTAGGGTTTTGTCATGCAATGACAGCTGTAATTTTGTAGTACTATATAAGGACAGGATGCCTATACATCATCTGATAAAGCTGTTGCTTGGATAAGCTTCAGGATCGCTTTTACTCCTGCATCTCGGTGTCTGCGTAAGACTGCAGCTTCCAGGCTTTAACACAACGTTTCTTTTACTGTCTGTACAGCCGAGCATTGTTACATCAACAGTCCTGCATATTTTTTTTGCACGGTGCCTGCATTAAAGGCCATGCAAAATTGTTGGAAGCAGAGCATATCCACGAAGAGACTGCAGAAGAAGAGAATGTTCTCAAGGGTTTTAAAATATCTGATATATTCCCCTTATATTAATTCTGAAATAATCTTTGCAAAGATGAGCACTGCTCCTATTGTGTTGAGCTCTCTTTTTCCAGAAAAACAACTCGTAAGGCTCAAAACGCCACCCCGTGGCCATCAGTGTTGCTAGCATGAGCTGCAGAACCACCTGTTGAATGCCGCAGAAAGCCAAGGCCTCTGTTTTTCCTCAAACAAGTTATGGTGTCATGTGGAGATTATAATTTCTTATTGCTAACATTGTTAAAATAAATATTTATGCCCAGTGGTGGTTATTGCAAACTAACTTTGGACGATCCTCTTCTTTCCCACTCTTTAATATACACATACATAAAAAAATAATAATAATAATAACATTGTACAAGTTTGACCAAGGTCTTTAAGTAGGTTTTAATCTGAGGTAAAGATGCTAAATTCTCCCCCAAAACAGTGTATTTTCTTTAATAGGATAAATATGTGCAAATATTTTTTTTTTCTGTTCAGAGCAGGACGATGCAGCTCAAGTTTAATCAGCTGAATTACTTTAGATTTCCAAATAAAGTTGAAAAACAAACTTTATTGTCCTTGAAAGTAAACGTGATCACTCTTTAATTGATCACAAGTCAGGAGTTTTGAATCAGATGCCTTCTTCAGCATCATTACTCAACTCTAAATTTGGTTATTTACCACAGCTCGACATTAAGTTGCTTACAATCATGCTAAGGGTAGCAATTTCAGTAATACAACAAAATGTACAAAAATAGTTGTGATGGCTGCAGAATCTGCTCAGCAATATTGTGGTACATAGATAAATGCTGCCCTCTAGAGTTTTCATTTGCCATGTTAAAAAGTTTGTTTGAACCGTGTTTAGTTTGTAATTTGTAAGAGTTCTTTTTGTTTTAAAAAATATTAAAGGTGGTAAATAATGCATAGTTGTGTTATTTTTGTTTTACTTTCCCTTGTTTGTTTAATCCCCCAACCGTTACTGGAAAGTTAATTTTAAGAAAACTCTTATTTTGAAAACTTCACCCGGATGTGAATCTCCTCGGTGGGCAATCTCGACAAGGAAGACGTTTTTTTTATTATTATTATTTCTGCGCCGATTAATTTAATCACTTTTTGGCAAATGTTTTATTTCACCTAAGAAAATGCGTTATTTTATAGGATTTGAATAGAAGGTGTAAAAATGTTTTTGTTGGCTTTTATTTTCTTCCTCCAAAGCTGTGGCGAAAGTAGCCAGAATGTTACCAGACCAAACATTGTTATGGTGATGAGTGATGCATTTGTAAGTATGATTTGGACTACACGTTTATTACAAGTTTTGCGTCATGAACAGTGACTTTCTGTATTGTAGGCAGATTTAGGTCACCCCCTTTATTTATTTATCAAAACTTGGTGTTTATGTGTTTGTGTTTGTTTCAGGATGGTCGACTATCGTTTGATCCAGGCAGCAAAGTTGTGCGTCTCCCGTATATAAATTATCTCCGGGAGCTGGGCTCTACTTTTCTCAATACTTACACAAACTCGCCCATCTGCTGCCCTTCAAGAGCAGGTACACTTAGTTATAAATAAAATAATAATAATAATAATACTTTTTCCACGATACTCAAATGAGGAGATATCAGATTAATTTCCTGAACCTTTTCTGCAGCAATGTGGAGTGGTCAGTTTGTTCACCTCAGTCAGTCATGGAACAACTACAAGTGCTTGGATGCGAACTCAACCACGTGGATGGATTTGCTGGAGAGGAAGGGATATCGTACGAAGATGCTGGGAAAGCTGGATTACACCTCAGGGAGTCACTCAGTCAGGTGGGCAGGAGAAACAATGTTAGGCCTTTCTGTCAGACCTGATTGTCGGATGCCCATAGATTTTATTGATTTCCCCCCCCCCCCCATGTGCTGCAGTAATCGCGTCGAGGCGTGGACTCGAGATGTCCGGTTCCTTCTTCGCCAGGAAGGCCGGCCTGTTGCCCAACTTGTTGGCAACATGTCAACCAGAAGAATTATGGAAAAAGACTGGAAGAACACAGATAAAGCTGCTCAGTGGATCCGCCAAACAGCTGCCTTGTCAAAAGAACCTTTTGCTCTATATCTCGGCCTCAATCTGCCTCATCCCTACAGAACTGAATCACTGGGCCCTACAGCTGGAGGATCCACTTTCCGTAGCTCGCCGTACTGGCTCACAAAGGCATTCTATTTTTTTTACTGTTATTCTTTTATCATACACAGTGATTACTTTGCGCCGCTTCACTAAATAACTTTTGTTTTCCGTGTTCACAGGTGTCTTCTGAGCTCGTCTCTGTTCCTAAATGGTTGCCTATGGCTGCCATGCATCCTGTTGACTACTACTCCACCTTCACCAAAAACTGCAGCAGCGACTTCACTGAGGAGGAAATCAAAAGCGTTCGGACTTTCTACTATGCCATGTGTGCGGAAGCAGATGCCATGCTGGGTTAGTTGAGAGAAAGAGTTTGGAAGAAACTGGAGTAAGATTATTGACACATTATAGCTTGGTAAGGGCTACAGCGCACATTTAAAAAAAAAAAAAAACGAAAAAGCGATTCCAACAGAAATTAAGACTAATGAAAGCATTTACAAGTTCATATCAAGTGTATCTATTTTTTAGCCAGTTATTTCAGAATGTGAAACTCATATATTACATTGATTCATTGCACAAACAGTGAAATATGTCAACACTTCATTTATTGTAGTTTTGATGATTATAGTTTGCAGAAAATGAAAGCCAAAAACAAACAAAAAAACAGTGTCTAAATGTAAAGTGTTTTAAAAGTTAAATAGTGGAAACCTTTGGTTTCACACACTACCCAGCTAATTCTAAGAAGAGCCTCTAAATGGTCTTCAAAGGTAAGTAGGTCACACAATCATGGGGAAGACTGCTGACTTTACAGATGTCTAAAAATAAAAAAAAAGAACATTGCTTAAGAAGCTGGCTGTTCACAGAGGGCTCTATCCAGCCTTGTTCAATGAAAGTTAAGTGGAAGAAAAAAGTGTTGTAGGAAAAGGTGCAGCAGCAGCAGAGAGTGGTATTTGTGGCATTGTGGCCTGCAAGAGGGGAAATATATTTATTGTTTTAAAATAACATTTGAATTTATTGTCTTACCAACATTGCAGATATTGTGGAACATGCTCCAGGCGTCGGATTCTGATCACCATTACGTGTTCTCCACCCCTTTTGTCTCTTCAGGTCAGGTGATTTCAGCTCTGAGGGAGAAAGGCCTGCTGGACAACACTGTTTTGATATTCACTGCCGACCATGGGGAGCTAGCCATGGAGCACCGGCAGTTCTATAAGATGTCAATGTTCGAAGGCAGTTCTCGTGTCCCCCTGCTCATCATGGGCCCCGGGCTAAAGTCTGGGCTGCAGGTCCACCAGCTTGTGTCCTTGGTTGACCTCCATCCTACTGTGCTCGGTAGGAAAGGAGAAGTTCAGGCAATAGCAGACGTACATTTTCAGCGTTTGAAGTCTTTGTTTGCTTTACAGAGATTGCTGGTATCTCAGCTGTGGGCAATTTAAGTGGCCACTCTGTCCTGCCGCTGATCTCCACATCCAGAAATGTGTCCAAGAACGAACACCCAGAGTGGGTATTGAGTGAATATCATGGCTGCAATGCCAATGCCTCTACATATATGCTTAGGGTTGGACATTGGAAATACATTGCCTATGCAGACGGAATCAGTGTCCCCCCGCAACTTTTCAGTGAGTTTCAAACTATTTCACTTCCTTCTCATAAATACCTTCAGAGAAAGTCACAACTATGGCCGGTTTTGAACGCCCCCTTCTGTACCCTTTCTCTTGCAGATGTCACAGTGGACAAAGATGAGCTGCACAATGTGGTTCTCAGATTCCCAGACGTTCAGGCTCAACTGGACAAACTGCTGCGCAGCATTGTAGATTATCCAAAAGTCTCTTCGGCTGTCCATCTCTACAATAAAAACGAGTTTGCTGCGTGGCGGGACAGTTTGGGGAGAAACTATTCTGAGGTCATCGCTAACCTCAGGTGGCACATGGACTGGCAAAAGGACATCCTGGCCAACGAAAAAGCCATTGATACATGGCTTCACAGCTCTTCAAGAACATTTTATAACTAAAGCGATGGTAAATGTTTTTAAGCTGCAAAATTACTTTCACTTTTTGTTTTATGTGTCATTTACACCAGTCGGGCAGGTCAATAAAGGCTTTTTCTATTATTTTTCTAATTATGATCTACATAGCCATCCAGATTGGTGTCAGGCAATCGTTTTTTTCTTATATTTCACTCTAATGTTCTGCCTCTTTGTTGTTTAAAATCACCTATAAAATGCACTGATGTTTGTGGTTGTAAAATTCTAAGCACTGCAGTAAGATAACTAAAAAAAAAATCAGGAGGTATGGATAGTTCTGAAAGACACTTGACTTACAGCTATTTAATAAACAAGGAGAGGTGTATTAAAGTCAAGCAAAGCAAATTGTGTGGTATGGTCAATTGTATTTTGTTTTTGTGTCAAATCCCAAGTCATCTTATTTTGAAAAATCCGCCACGCAGCAGGTATTACTTCCGTCTCATTCGTGGGAGTCCTGCAATGATCTGTAAACAGTAAGTTAGCTTCTCATACAAAGATTTTTTTATATATAACTATAGTTTACAGCTGTTTGCAGCTCAACCAGGCCAGTCGTACATCTTAAAATAAGCACCGGGTTTTTATTTAAATTAATCCTATTTGGTTGCTGTTAACTATGGCTAGAAAATCTGTCTCCTAAGAGCTTAAATGACCCAAAACTCACTTTATCGGCTATTTATTTGCTCTTTCACAGCACCAATAAAATGCAGCACATAATTAGCCTGAATTTGGTGTTATTTGGTCTAATTGGTCTAATTTCAGTGGGTGGCATGTTAACTATCCAACTTGTAGCTTGTTGCTAATAGTTGGAAATTGCTTTGTAGCATTCTTTCGGTGTTCACTGTAAATGTCTGTCTCTTAAAGATGTCCAATAAAGAAGTGAAAGCAGCTTTGAAAAGTGCCAGAGAGGCCATTAACAACAAAGAGTTCAAAGAAGTCTTGAAGCACTGCAAGGTAAATTGCTCTGGTTCCCAATACTCTTGAGAAGTACAGCTAATGTAGTCCACCTACTGGGAGGAAGCTGGGTGTCAAAGCTGATTTTGCGCTCCTGCATGTGGTTTCAGGCTGTTCTGAAACTTGAAAAGAACAATTACAATGCCTGGGTGTTCATCGGCAAGGCAGCCAGTGAGCTGGAACAACCCGATCAGTCACAAGCAGCCTACAGGAAAGCGGTGGAGCTGGAGCCTGAGCAGCTGCTGGCCTGGCAGGTAAGCTTATCTTCAGGTGTCTTCATCTGGAGCAGGGGGGTCAAACCCTGAAACCATGTAGCCTTATACAAATTATTTTCCCACAGAGTGTTTTGCATTGTGCTACTTTGAATGATTTCAGTAATGTGTATATTTGCAGGGTTTAGCAAATCTTTATGAAAATACTGATCAGTGGGATTTCAAAGATGAGCTGCCTAATGTCTACCAGAAGCTTGTGGAGCTTTATGCAAAGTAAGTAAGATGTACCGTTTCTGCTATTATTAATCTTCTTTTAATAGTCGTGCTGGAGTGTCCACAGTTATCCATGTATTTTTTCTTCTTTTTTTTTTAGAGCATGTAGAACAGACAGCCCCTCCCTCACCTATTGTTGCTCTGTTCCTTCCTACATGAAAAAAAAAAAAATTGAATTTGGTTGTTTGGAAATATTTGTGGTCAGAAAAACAAAACAGAAATATGACACAAAAACTTGAGGGTGTGCCACTTATTAATTTAATCATGATGACCCTGTTTTAAAACCACAAGCTTCAAGCAGCTGACTGCAGGTTCTTGGTAATCAGTAGCTAACCAGGCATCATCGGCATCTTATGCTTGTAGGATTCTCATAAAGAGCAGAGTGCTGAAACACTGAGAAACAAGCTCTGGAAAATTCATACTAATTTTTGCAGATGTTATATAACTACGTTTTTTTTTTATTATTTTATGTTCTTTGTTGTGTAAAAGCACATTTCTGTGTCTTATGCTCTCTCCGTTCACAGGACGGATAAAACTAAAAGCTACGACTTGATCAAAAAGCTGTCGGACATTTACCAGTCTGACCGGGAATATTTGAAGGTGTGTGTGCATTTCAAATGTCTTAGCATGCAGGTTTGGTTAAAACGACTAACCAATATGTCTTTTTCATGCCACATATTTCATCTTTCGTGCGTTTGTGTGCAGCTGGCTAAGGTTTGGCTCCAGCTCGTCCAGCTGAAGGAGGAAGAGGGCGTGGATAAGAAGGAGTTAGTGCAGTTACTGCAGAAGATGACCCATCTCCTCTCTGACTGCATCGGCGATGAGGAGCAGGACAACGAGACTCAGCAGCACGTAAGCTTACCTCGGCTGTGTGTGATGCGTATTTGATGCGATCTTGGGAATTTACAGCAAGTTTAAGTTGCTTACGTGCGCCTGCTGTGTTTGATTTTACGATGATCAGTTGATAAAGGCATTTGAGAAGGCCATGATTCTCACTGAGCCTGTGCCTGGAGAGGAGCACAAGAAGCTCTCGGCTGATTATATTAAATGTCTTTCCAAAGTAAGTGCACCCCCCCCCTCTTGTGTCAGCCTCCTTCTGACAATCACGTATTCGCAGGGTTTTTCATGAAAGGACCTTTCCATCATAAATCTGCTCTTACTGCAGCTGCCACACGAAGAAAGCAAAATGAAAGAGGCTTGTCAGTCCATGTTGTCTGCGTACCCAAACCAAACCTATCCTCTGGACGTCCTTTGCAGCCACTATCTCAAAACAAGTAAGCTACTGTTGTCTTACACATGCTCGTTAGATGCTTTTCATTGGCACCTGGAGTAACTTTTTCAGGTAATCGAAGCTCTTCCATCAGAAACTGTGCATCCCTTCGTTAAAAACAAAATTGAATCAAGTTTATTTATAGCTTAAATTGGCATCAAACACTTTAAACAATGCAGGTGTTGTTGTTATAACTTTGTCATAACTAAGTTATAACAGAAAAGTCCATCTCCCGAATATTAAACTGTTTTGGGGGAGTCACAGTTGAGGCCAAACGTATTCCTAACACAGGTAAATTTAAAGATAAGCTTAATTTAATTCAAAGAAGAATTGTGTTTGTGAGATGGGCATATCTTTAATGTATTTTGACAATTTACCCTTTCTCATACTCTTAAAGTCTTTGAGGATGGAAAGACGTTTCGCCGCCACATACATTTTTAAACCCCTTCACAGATCTTTAGACTCGTGTCAGGTCTCTGATATGTTATCACTTTATTATGACTTTAGTGTGTTTTTAGAGCTTAGAGACGGCTAAAAATATGTTATTATTGTTGTCATTTTTGTAAAGTTGTCAGTCTCCTCCATCATCTTTATGCTTTCCACCAGTCCTTACTCCCGCTTGTTTAGCATCATATCAACAAAATCTCCACTTGTAGCAGAATGCAAAGGGATTTTAAATTTAAAATTTGTAATTTTGAACTCAAACTCCCTTTGTGTTGTGTTGTTTAAATTAAGATCTCTTGTCTATTTGGGTTGTGTAAAGGTTAAATTAAATGTAAATGAAATGGCCAACCTGACGATATGTTTGCTTTCCTTTTAAAGATAACATGGATGGGGATGCAGTCAGCTGTTTTTCCCGACTCCTGGAAATGGCCCCCAACAGTGGATTGGGCCACTTGGGTCTCGGTACCAAGGCTCTTCTGGAGGGAAGGTATAAAGAAGCCGTTGATGATCTTGAAATAGGTTAGTTTTCACATTAGCGCATTCAGTGTGCAGCTGTTGTTTACAGTGCTTATAATTGTCCTTAACCCATCCATTCTGTTTTATTAGGAGTAAAGAAAATGAGCTCAGCAACGGGATGGTGCAGCCTGGCAGAGGCCCAGTTTAAAATACACAGACACTCCGACAGCGCTGCTTCATGCTCACAAGGTTCGTTTTAGGTTTGCTGTTGCTAAATTAGGCCGAGTAAAAATTTCACTGTATCTGGGTTATGAATGCTCTTACTTCTTTATCTGTCAGTGGTCATTTTTGGTTCTTGTCTGCTTAAATTACACAGCATCTGGGTTTATCTCATTCTTTTAGGCCTAAAAGTTTGTAGTACTCAAGATAAGGAGCTGAGAGACAAACTCCTTCGACTGAAGCTGGAGGCTTTAGTGAGAAGTGAAGGAGAGCAGGCTGCCAGTCAGGCTCTGGAGACATTCTCACAGGTTTTCTGATTCATGCCCCACATATGACATATATGTATAAATGTTCAATCCTGTCATCTACGAAGTTCTTTGTTTTCTCTGTAATTTTGTATTTGTGCAGATATGTGATATATATCTACTTCTAATTCTTTTTCCAATTTTTATTTATTTTTATTTAGATTACTGAGGCTGAAAAAGATCCGGTTCTGTTGGCCCTGAAAGGACGTGCATACCTCAACAAAGGACAGACCGATCAATCACTCAAGGTTGAAAACATTTTTCCCGACTGATTCATATCAGTGGGATGTTATCTTACAATGACCAGGAAAAAGTGCAGTATTTTATCAGATAAATATCAACTAAATAATTCAGACTATGCTAAAATAATGATAACTCTTGCTGGAAACCAATATTATCCCAAACAGAGAGCTATGCTACTCACATTATTTATTTTTAACAGCTTTTGTCAGAGCTGGAAGTCTCCAACCCAAACCTGCCGCAGGTATTGGCTCTGAGAGGACTGGCACATGTAGCTGAAGGTCAGCTTCAGCTAGCAGAGCAGAGGTAAAAAAAAAAAAAAAAAAAGAATAAGTAAATACAAATGAACATATCAGAAAGGCAGTTCACACAAACATTGGTCATTTCTCTTGTTGTTTAGCTTCTTACAGGCTACAAAGCAGACCCCAGACAGCGGAGAGTACTTCTTCTTCCTTGGAAAACTTTATTGGGACATGGGCTCAGAGACCCGTAGAGACCGGAGTAAAACTCACACGCACTTGTTAAAGGTTGGTATGATTACCTTGGATGGATGGAGAACTGAAGGATGCGACTGCTTCAGATGGAACGGCGCTTGTTATCTTAAGTTCTCTAAATCGTTTGGTTTCAAGATTCACGTTGAAGGGTTTCCAGGTCATACCGGTGTTTAAGCCGTACGATGTTCAAGTTTGCTGGAAACCGATATTAGCCCAAACAGAGAGCTATGCTATTGACATGATTTATTTGTCCATTTCAGGCAGCAAAGTTGGATCCGCACCTCGGCTGTGCATTTCGCTACCTTGGCCATTATTACCGGGAGGTGGCAAATGACGTCGCTCGTGCGCAGGGGTGCTACAGGAAGGCTTTCCAGTTAAACAGTGGCGATGCCGAATCCGGAGCTGCTTTGGTGGATCTCAGCATGGGGCAGGGAGACATGGTCAGCATCGTTTCAGGAAGTTTGTTTGCATTTAGCGTCGGAAAAACCTCCCAGTTCCCCCTTTAACCCCGTTATGTCACAGGACAGTGCATTGGCAACCCTCGAGTCGGTGACGGAGAAAGCCACACCGGGCTCAGCTAAGTGGGCCTGGATGAGACGAGGCCTGTACTACCTGAAGGTCGGAGAACACCAACAAGCCATAGCAGAGTAAGAATCTCAAATCTGAGCCAAAGATTTCGGACTCTAATTCAGATGTTTCAAAACGGATGTTTTGAAGCTTGCAGGCTGCTCTGAGGGCAGATCCCGAGGACTGGGTTTGTTGGGAATGTTTAGGCGAGGCCTACCTCAACCGACGGAGCTTCACAGCGGCTCTGAAGGCCTTCGGCAAGGCACATCAGCTCCAGCCCAGCTCCATCTACAGCGTCTACCAGGCAGCTGCCATCAAACAGACGCTGGGAAAGTTCAAGGAGGCCGTGGATGAGTATTTGCAAATCACAACACAGCAGGACTATGTTCCTGCTCTGAAAGGTTCGTGTTTGTCTTCACAGAATATTGATTGTCACACCTTTTTTTTTTTTTGACAATTTCTGACAACTTGTCTGGTTTGTTGTTAAGGCCTTGGGGAGTGCCAGTTGTCTTTGGCAAAGAGTTTAATGGAGGACTGCAGAGATGGAGGCGCCATTGACCTCATTCAGCAATCCATACACAACCTCTTTAGGCAATAACCGGAAATCATTTAATCTCCAGAATTTCAATACTTTGCTCACTCTGCTCTGTAGGCGACCTTGTTTGTCCTATTACATTTCTGCTCCATTCAGAGCTGTGCAGCTGCGACCAGACCTGTCTTGTTTGTGGAAGCTGCTGGGAGATGCGTGCACCGCTGTCAGAGTTGTTGCGCCAAGCAGGGCTCAGGTTGTGGTGCCGACCTTGCTGTCTGGATTTGACTCCAGCGCACAGGATCACACGCTGAACCAAGCTCAGACGCTCAAAGCTGGCGAGAGGTACTGCCAGGTTTTATCCACACGTTAGGCTGCACTGAAGCAAGTTTACTTTGATTAAGTGGCTTCTGAAGAGTTCTGCACTGGATTTGCTCAGGGGTATAGAAGTGAAGGGGGACAAATATAAATGCACAACACTTTTCTAAACTTCATTTGTACAAAAATCGAAAGCCTTTATATGGATTTTCCTTAAATTTTATGGCTGTGCTATATTATATTGTGCTGGTTTATGACATATATTCATATAAAACACATGAAGTTTGGGTTTGTATCCTCAAAATATGTGGAAAAGTTCAAGAGAAATCAAGTCACTGTGATATGTAATGACATAAATACTTTAAAACATCAGCCGAAGAAAGCTTATTCTCTCATGTCCCAGGTGTTATGCCCATGCTTTGAAGCTGATGCCTGAGGTTGCCAGCCTTTGGTGTGACTTGGGGCTAAATTATTACCACCAGGCCACAAACTCACCCCGCCCTACAGATGAACACCAAAACTCTTTGAACCTGGAGAAGGCACAACAGGTAATTAAAAAATAATAACTCTGTAATATCAGGGACTGATCAATACCACATTGTCTTTATATTTTATATTTTCTACCAGTGCTTGAAAAAAGCTATCCAGATGGAGAGTGGGAACTATAGCTACTGGAATGCCTTGGGGGTGATTTCCATGTCCAGAGGTAGGACTTTGTAAAATACATTAATATATCATTTTTGAGAAAAGGGCCTTGATTGTTACTCCTTATTCAGATTTTCTTTTCTTTTTTGTACCTTCTAAAATGAAACATTGCATGTCATTTACTACAATGGATAAATCATTTTAAGAATATTGGAAAAGTTCATATTTTTCCTCTGTTCTTTTTCTTTTTATATGTCAGAGAAAGTGAAATGTTTCTGTTTTACCACATCAGGTCTGGAGAGCTATGCTTTGGCTCAGCATTGCTTCATCAAGTCCATAGAAGTTGAGCCAAACGTACGAACTGCAAACTCATATTCCTGACCAGTTAAAGTCATATATTCGTTGGTTTTATTTTATTATTTTTCATGTGACCTTTTTGGTTTTCATACAGAATGTTGTCGCATGGACAAACCTTGGTACGCTGTATTTAAAAAAGGACAACATAGAGGTGCTGTCGTCGCTTTCTTTACATGCTAACATGTTGTGGATTATTTTCATTATCGGTGGTTGACGTTTTTACTCAAGTGTGCGTTTCTTGTCTCAGCTTGCGCACGAAGCCTTCAAAATTGCACAGTCTTTGGAGCCGCTGTATGTCAACTGCTGGATTGGACAGGTACTTTCATGTTTTCCTTTTCTGTTGTGTTTTGGTTTGTGTCTCATACTTGCCATTTCCGTCCTCATGTTCAAAGTCAATCGAGCGCTTAAAAGCTTGTAGTGAAAGAAAGCCCAAACTTCCCAGACGCATTGAGGGTAGACATTGTTAACATCTTGTGGTTCTGCTCAGCGTCGTTCCTCTGATACGTGCCTGAACTCTCCCTTCTCTCCCAACAAATCTGTCACCAGAAAACTAGTAAAGCAAGGAGCAGTTTGTGTAAAACATAGTTGGAGTGAATGGAAGAAGCTGAAAGTCTCACTTTTGCTCATGTTATACCTAAACAGTTCCCTTTTCAATCGTGAAGCATTTTCTGGACTGCATTAATATAACTGCCAAGATGTTTTTCCTTATTAGTGTCCTACATCAAGAACCCGGACTTCTGTTATTCCTTCCTTGATTTCTTCTTGCCTTCTTTCAGAAAGAGAGCTGATTATTGCTAAATATTTATGTTATGAGCATCTTTAGGCTCACAAACAAAACTCGCTTTGGTCTGGTAGCTGACTTTACTCTGTTGTTTAGAGTTGCATGTAGCTCAGCCTTAGTTTCTCAACTCTGGGTGGAAAAACGCTTTGAATAAAAACACAAATTTTAATGGGTTACTTTTCTGATTCCGTGTAATAATCCACACTGTATCATATAAACATATACACCTTTTACTTGATACCCAACACAAGACAGTGGTGATGAGGTAATTTTATTTTTCATAATTGGCACCCTCTCCATGCTAAGGGGCTGCCACACTTTTCAACTCTTTGTTGTTTTTTTTTGTTGTTTTTTTTTTCATGTTAATTACAGTTTGCTGTTTCTGTCACCCCCACCAGGCGCTGATCGCAGAACGCGTGGGAAGCTACGACACTATGGATCTCTTCAGGCACACCACTGAACTCAGCACACATGTGGGTGACGGCTCACAGCCTCCGCCGCTCTGAAACCCACTCATTAGCCCAGATAGTAATCTTTACTTCACCTTCCTAACTCCACACACAGTTTGGCTCCGAGCTTATTGCTTTTTCTTCTCTAGAAATGCTGAAGTTCTCCTGTTGTCTTAGACTGTTCCTCGTCCGTGTCCATCGTCACCAAAACGTAATATTTTCCTCTCTCAGATGGAAGGGGTCAAAGGTTACGCCTACTGGGTTTGTTCCACGCTTCTGGATAAGAGCAACAGGGACAGTGAGCTGTACCGCTACAACATTGTGCAAATGAACGCCATCTCTGCTGCTCATGTAGCCATCTGCAAGTACACAGGTGCGATGTTTATTAATGTGGGGCTGTTCAAAAAGTCAAGAGATTTTTATTTTTATTGTTTCAACTGGGCTATGGCTTAAGACTGATTATTTTTTAATTAAATTTCTTTCACATTTAGAACGAATCCAGTCTGACCCGGACGCCTTCATTATGCTGGGTTACCTTAACGAACATCTGCAGCTGAAGAGGCAGGCCTTACAAGCATACCAAAGGTGTGAATTACAATGATTAAAAAAAAGCCACATGGGGTACATTTTTCGTATAAATGAATAACTTGACACCTGTTTCTTTAATTCTTATCGTTCCTCCAGAGCTGTTGAACTTCTTCGGTCCTCGTCCTCTTCAGAAGTGTTGGTCTTTTCACTCGGCAGCTGTGCTCGTGCTTTATGGTAACCATTTGGCTCACCGTCACGATGAACTCGGGTTGTCCGTCTATAAACTAGGCACGTTCTGTGAGCTTCAACAGCGAAATGTCCTATTTGCAGCAACTCGGGCCAGTGGGAGGAAGCAGTCCAGGTTTATAAGTCCACTCAACTCCAGGACCTCAGTGACCTGGTAGGACTGGCTCTGGCCTACTGCAGGGCAGGACTCTACCCAGAAAGCATTAGTGGTATGAGCAGCAGAAAAGATTTCAGAGGCTTTGCTTTGATTTTGAATGCCAAACCGAGTGAGTTTCTGTGTCTGTGCTAGTGTATGAGCGAGCCTTGGCTGTGACCTCCAGCGAGAAGGAGAAGGCTTACATACTGACTGCTCTGGCCCTGCTGCAGCACCGACAGGGCAACCTAGACTCGGCCAAGACGCTGCTTTTCAAATGGTGAGGCCAAAAGGTGTTTTTGTCAAAAAAAAAAAAAAAATTTGTGTGTATGTTTGTTTTGATTCAGCTTTAGATTCTGCAATTTCATCCATATTCAATGCTCTTATTTAATCCATCACGTTGTTGTAGGCATCCTTTAGCAGTGGTGCATCTCAATAAGTTGAAATACCAGCAACTTATTTCAATAAATGAGCTTCGGCATGTGCGTCACAACAGGGTCACTCCTTCTAATTGTTCTCTTGGTGCTGGAATGAGAAAATAGCAGCCACTTACTTCTTGGATTTGATTTGAAACTGCTCAATCTTTGCTGTCAAAGTTGTTTCCAAACATGTAACCGGTTTGTCTCCCGTCTTTGTGTCGGCAGCTCGGTGTTGAAGGAGCCCATCCCGGAGTCTCTGCTTTGCTTGTGTGCGCTGGGATTGGTGCACAGCGACGCCACACTGGCTGCAGCTGCCCTGACTGAGCTGCTAAAGCAAGGGTCCGCCTCAGGGGGGGTCGTAGAGCAGCGATGTCTGCTCACCTGCTCCTTGCTGGCCCTTCAGGGCAACTACAGTGCAGTGCAGAGAGAGGCCTCCAGAGCTGTGCACAGGTACGCTTGCGGGGTCCGCTTTACTGTTACAATACAAAGGGATTTCATTTCAGTCTTTTACATACATTTTTGTGAAGAATTGATCAAATATAGGGAGATGGAACGAGAAGTCAGCATTTTTGAGTACAGAGCTGCGTTCAGAAACTTTTATAAGCTTCGGATTTGATCTGAGAAGACTCAGTTGCATGAGTTAAGATTGTATCTAAGGTTTTAATATGAACTGACTCAAATAATGTTCTATCATTACCCACAGACAACAGATTGACATGTGTGTAGATGTTAGCTTGGTTGCCTTTTTTTTTATGCTTCTTTCCTGTATTATAATGACTAAAACAAGTTCAATTGGATGCCTGCCTGCAAAAGGATGTCCCTAGGGTCAAGTTTTTACTTTCTTTCTTTCATTTGTATATGTATATATATATTTTCTTGTTTCAGTAATCCTGGAAATCCCTCCCTTTGGGCTCTTTTGTCCAGAGTGATACCTCAGTACTACCCCAGAAAGGCTCAGGTAAGCCTCTGCATAAAACAAATCCCTAGTGACAGACATTAATGTGATCAGGCAATCTCATATAAATAACAGTAATAATCCAAGACGTGCTTTTTATATCATTTTTGGGTTCTTTGTCTTACAGGGGGGCGCAGTAGCTGGCCACATCGCCTGTCTCTTTAGTATGACTCAAGGGAAGGTAAATAAAAAAAAAAAAGCCTGATGATTTATTTACGTTTTTGTTTCTTTATTGGATATGACTTTGTTCTGTCGTCTGTTCCCTGTGTAACGACCAAAACACCTTCCACTGTCGATTTTGCACGTTTCCCCAGTAAAAGTGCATGTGTTTCTGTGCCTCCAGAGGGCGCTGTTGTGCAGCGGCGTGAACCAAGTGGCTTGTGGGAGACATACTGGAGAGGATCCTCGCAGGAATGCGCTGAAGACCATGCAGAAAGCTGTCCTGCTCTGCCCCGGTACCCACACAAACCTTCTAAACTATGTTGAATATGAACCATATTCACAACGTTCTACTGAAAATAATGCAAAAATGAAGGTTTTTATTTTAATATCTTTACATGCCCATGTTTGTTTGGTTTTTTTTGTTTTTTTTTCTTTAGATGATCCAGCAACATGGGCTGGATTAATGGCAGCCTCTCACGCCGAAAACACCTCCTGTTATCTTTCTGGCTCTGCTCCTCGCCGACATTCACTGGAACACACTCTGATGTCTGTGGTTTCTGAGAAAGGTGCATATTGGTCTCCTTTAACCTCTCTGGTTGCTTTGTGTCTGCCGCACGTGAGGCTGACCCATTTCTGCTTCCTAGTGCGTAGCGTGGAGGAGACGGAGCGCCCCCTAACCGAGGCTCTGGAGGGCTGGGTGTTGCAGCAGGCCGTGTCTGGTCTCATGCAACAAGGACAGCTGGAGCAAGCAGAGGCTCTCTGCACGCAGGTGGAATATAAATGCTCTTTATTTATTATGCGCATCTAAAACCTTTTTTTTTGTTTGTTTGCAGTGAAAAACGGGGGAAATTATGCAACAAACCTGCAGTGGGTTTGTCTTATTTCATTTGTTTTATTCCAGGTTCTCAATGTGTCCCCGGAGCACCCGGCAGTGATGCTGTCGCTGACGCAGGTTCAGTGCCAGCGCCTCCTCATGACTGATGGTGGTACCGTCCTTACAGAGCAGGTCCTGGAGCAGCTAAACAAAGTCGTAATGATGAACCCCACCAACCTTGGAGCATGGCATGTACGTGACCATCACTTGCAGAACTGTGGTACAAATTAAATGCAGTAATGAACCACTCTTTTCTCTCTATATCCATGTAGTAAAAAAACCATGCTGCACCAATTAGGGCTCCGCAGCTCATTTGTGGTTTTTCTAAATCTTCAACCCACCAATAACGATTTTTCTCTTTGAACTAAGAAGTAGTTCACGGCATGCACGAGTTACTTTTGATTGATCAATTACAGAAAAATAATGTATTACCATCACTAATTGCACCTTTCCCAGTTTCCTTTCTACAAAGTTATATTTAAAAGAATATTTATGTAGCTTTCCTGTGTAAAAGCAGCTACAGTTTAAGACCGTTTTACTCTTAAGACAAAACTGACACAAAAATGTTACAGAATTCACTTTTAAACCAGCTGTAGTGCTTTTAAAGCAGTGGCGTGTTTATATATTCGACATGGAGCGATGGACTCAAAGTCCAGTCCTCAAATGCCGGCGACCTTAAATGTCTCTCTTCTTTAGCTCCGATATTGGCTCATTAGCAGAGCTCTGTGGAGCTTGACTGCATGCAAGATGGAACGGTATAAATACGCAGCCAGAATTTGCAGCAGGGTTAGACTTCCCATTCAGATTTGTAAAAACAGAGTTTACTCATCGATAAATCAACAGACATTTGCTCTCCTTCTCTTTAGTGGCTGGCTGAGGTGTACCGCAGCCAGGGCCTCCTGGTCCAGGCGGTGATGGCTTACAGACAGAGCCTGCAGCTTGCCCTGCAGCTGGGCGCTCACAGCTTCCAGATCGCCAGCCTCCTCCGACTGGCTCTGCTGGCTCTTGGACCCTGCATGGTAAGTCTGTGAGCACAAACCTAGATCATACATGTTTCTAATTTTAAGGTCACCAGTGACAATGTTTAAGATGGCACATAATGTTTTGAAATGAAATGAAATTTGAAATGAAATTTTATTCGAACATGATACAAATATAAAATAAAATAGTGTACAGTAACAAGAAGTGCATAAGAAAGAAGAGAAAATACAGATTTTTTTGTTTCAGTTAACATATCATGCTCAAAATGGGGTAGGAAGAAGTGAGAACTTATAAACTCCTACCCCTAAACCCCTAATGTTTGTACAATGTTTTAAAGGGAACGGTTAGCAACGGTTAGAAACTTACACTCCTAAAGATGGAGTGTAAGTTTCCTTTCATTAATGTTACATACTATGAATAACTTAAATGTGATTAGAATATTAACATGAAGATATATAGAAAGCAGCCTTTTGATGTGTAGAAATAAACCTTTTTTTTTTCTCAGGCTGGAGTCCCTGGAAACGAGTGGAAGGATCTTGTTATGGAAGCCACTACGGAGGTTTTGAAGCTGGGCTCTTCTCCCATGGCCCTCCTCTTCCAGGCTTTGCTCCAATATGTGACCAAGATGACTGCAAGGTACGCGCTTGTCCCTGGTAGTTTCCACTGAATTAGGAGCTGTACTAGAACTTTTGAATTTTACAGATTTGTGGAATGCTCTGCTAAGTGATTTTTTTAATCACATATTTATGTGTAATTCGTGATCAGAAGTGATTGAATATTATTTATAAAGTTTTAGATTTATGCAACCATCTGTCTTGTCAGTGTGTTGGTTAGCAATTACCAAGAAAAACATTCTGCCTTGACAGAAACATGTCTAAATAATCTCAGGATTGATGGTTTTGTTATCGCCGAGTTGAGGACTTGCTGAAAATCTTAAAATGACATCACATCTCCACCTCTGTCTACTACCTTTTTTTTTTGCGTGTTTTTCTTTTTCTTTCCTTTTACCATCCCTTTAGTAAGAATAGTATTAAAGTCTCCAAGAAACTTTAGTATGGATACATTTACCTGTCCTTTTGTTTGTGTTCTGCAGGGAAACGAGGCGTTTGCTGGAGAGGTCCGTGTATGTTTCATCTGATGATTTCCCAGTAACGGTGGTGCAGGTGGCGAGTTGGTACCTCCTCAGACACTTGCATGCCAAAAACGATCAAGAACTCATTAATGTGAGTTAAAAAAAAAAAAAACACCCTATCCATACAAGGACACTAGAACAAGTTCTTGATTTTGGATTGAACTTTTACCAAAGCATGTTCTCTGTTCTCTGTGCAGGTTCTTCTGCAACATGCCAAAATGAATGGAAATCAAAGGTTGTTGGATTTTTACACAGAACTAACATCTTCCTCATCATGAATTTTGCATCTGCATCGCTTTGCATGTAATGCAATTAGCAGAAAACCTAAGTGAGGCTCCAGTAGCACCAACTGAACCTTTTTTGGATGTTGCTGACAAATGTAAAAAGAAGAAGAAGAAGAAGAAGAATGCAAGGCATGATGAATCTGAAATCAAAATTATTGATTCATTTGCATTATTTTATTTCATTTATTTGATTTTTTTTGCATTATGGCTATGAAGTCAGTTTTTTTTAAGTAAAGTCCAAACAACATGCAATTATGAAATAAAGACATTTTGCTCATCGTAGATTGTCTTCTGTTGACACCAACACATGATCCTATTAAAGCTATTTCATATATAATAAAACATAGCGGTAAAATTATCATAAAGTTTGGCTTAAGTTGATGCACATTACGGCACATCACAGTTCTTTGTGGAAGAAAAAGAAGAAACCAGGCTGTTTCCAAAGAACATTGGTATCCTGAGAAACGTCTATTGTCCTAAGTTACATTCAGTTTGTTTCCCGGCACTTCACTGGATTAAGTGAATTGACCCCATCAGATTTAAGTTCCTCTTAAATCCTGACTGTACAGACATGTTTGGTCATTAGTGTGCAAATGTTTTGCCCACATCCCCAGCACGTTTGTTTGACATGTGCAGAATTCTGCTGTAGTTTCCTGTTGCACAGTGAACAATCAGCTGCAGCAGCCCCACTGCCAGCTGCAACTTTGGGCTTTATGAGACTGTTGGCGACAAGCTGTTTAAGTGGCTCCAGGTCTGTGTTTGGAGCCTGAGCAATGTCCACGACCGTTATTCTGCTTGGGTCAAACACACAGTCCTCCTCCAGGCCGCTGGGCACAGCTTTCATGCCACAGTTGGGGGGTACCCAAGCTGTGTCGTAGCCTTGCGTGCTCCAGGTGTACTGCATTGGATGGTTGTCCTTGTCTATGCGTTTGACGTGGCCAACGCGCACGTGCAGCTTCAGCACCACGCGATCTGCAGCGTTAATGTTAAGAGGATAACGTTCTGCCTTCTTTCTGTCACGACTTACATACACACCGTTCCCCAGCATGCCCTTGGTTGACTGCTTAAAGCCATTGGCAATGATGAGACGCGCATTGGCAACAGTGGTGCCGTGGTACATGGTGTAGACGCCCCGGTCTTTGGGTTCTTGCGAGGCCCCCAGCTCCAGACGAGGAGAGTCATCGTCATAGGTCACCTCCCAGCCAAAGAACTGCAGTGACATCCTGACTCAGTAGTGGTGGAGCGTCACGTTCTGATAGTACCGGCACCTGTGAAAGGAATAAGCAATCATGAAAGGCTGAATGTCGACGCTTTGCTGTCAACTGTTTTAAGATGCAGAATTTAGGAATAACGTTATAAAATCCTGACCATTACACTTTGTAGGTGGAATATATCAAGACACAAGTTAATATTCAGTCGTCAAAGTTGAAGTGTTAAAACCAGGGGAAATATACATATAAGCAAGTTTGAGAAGGGCCTAATTATGACAGGTAGAGGTCAAATAATGACAGAACAGTTAAGGTGTCCATTACGGCTCTTCTGTTAACCCACAATACCTACTGCTGCTTCAGCAGGCCAAGGTTCCTCGTGTAGTAGATCAACACAGCATTAGTGACCTGGTCATAATGCTATGCCTGATCGTACAGGCTATCGTTTTAATACCGAAAATATGTGTTATTGGTCTATATCTCTATGAAAAAGGAGTGTCTTAACCGCTATGTTTTTTTAATAAATGTGAGAGCTGTGTAGAGTTTCAGGCGTGGCCTTTTCTTTAAGAAGTCTTTGTATGGCAGGGCCATGAATAAAAACATACAAAATAATCAAGTAAAACGTCGGTGAAAAGCTAAAGTGATATGTGAACACTTAGGTCTTTGCACATATAGCAATAAGGAAGTGAAATCCAACCGACTTATAAAATGACAAACTGTGTCAGCTATATTTTATCGTTGCACATATATATAAGCTCTACAAACTCGCTGCTGTCGTATCCTTTAGTCACTACATGTATCTGTCTTTTTTTTAGGTTTAAAACGTACCGTCGATGAGAAGAGTTGTCACTTCACTGAGAGTTGAATACCTTTCACTTTCTGTCTTGTAAGCATGCCTAGTGGAGTTACACCGCCTTCCAAGTTTCGATTTACCAATAAAAAGAATGACACATGCGATTTGTTGATATACACGGAATCACAGCTGTGTTTCTCAAGGCCGGTTAGCTCAGTTGGTTAGAGCGTGGTGCTAATAACGCCAAGGTCGCGGGTTCGATCCCCGTACGGGCCACAAGCGTATTTTATGACTTCGAGGGAATTTGTTGGACGGACTGTTTAATTTCCATTTAAGATAAGCAGCACTTCCACATTTTTCATACTTATACACAAGTCCGCTCGAGGTTGCTGGGGTCTAGTATAGGGTGCAGTTTCATTAGATGAAGTTATACACTATGCACACAATATTTTTAAATTATTTTATAATTTCATAAGGAGCTAAATGTGAACTGGAGGCATTTCATACTTCTGGGATTTTTATTAGTACGAAAACAATTGTGAAGCATTCATGTTTTTAACATAATAATTCATAGTAATCTTTGGAGAAAAAGCCAAAATCCTAAACTATTTTTTATTATTTTACTTAGACCAGCAGTGGAAAAATGGATGCTGTGAGAAAATTTTCAAGATAAATGTTTAAGAAAATATTTTATAATTAATTTGCTCATAGGAATGATCTCACAAGCAGTCAAAAGAAATAAGTACATATTTTCTGTCATTTAATGAAATTTAACTTATACTGTACACATCCACTTTGCTTGTATTACACTGAGCAGGTGAAGATGTGTGAGTATCTTAGAGACAAGAGGGATGACAGTCATCAGAAGTAGGACAGAATACATGTGTGTGAATAATCTACAAGCAAATTTGTTGTTATTATTTTGTCACTTGTTCAAGTTCATATTTAGCAGTAGATGTCTTTACATCACTGTAAATATTCAGATCAGAGTAAAACCTGGATGAAGTGAGGATCTCATATAAAAACATAATCAGACTATTTTTCAGGTTTGATCATATTGAAAACAAATGACTGGTTTTCAGTATGACTGACACGTTTCTCTGAAGATGATTATTATAAGCTATTTTTTTGTCAGCCTATTCATAACAATAATAATAACAATAATAATTCATAACAATAATAATAATAAGATTGATTTTACTGTCATTCAACTTCATGTTTTCTTTCCTCCCACAGCTTCTCTCAAGGTTTCCTTTGACAGAAGTGCTTGGACGTGAGAATGCAGATGTCTTGACCACACTTCCAGCACTTCTGCTTGATGTGATGAGCTCCTTGCTGGGTCTTCCTCTTGCACAGGGGACAAACATCTTTATGCTGACCAGCTCTTCCCTTGGGTTGTTTAGACGATTTGTCGAGAAGCTGCTGAAGCTCCTTTTCTATTGCGGTGGTTGGTGCTTTTGCGATGCCCACAACTGTCACCCTTTTAGGGTCAAACACACAGTCCTCCTCCAGGCCGCTGGGCACAGATTTCATACCACAGTTGGGGGGTACCCAAGCGGTGTGGTAGCCATGGCTGCTCCAGGTGTACTGCAAAGGATGGTTGTCCTTGTCAATACGCTTGACACGGCCTACACGAACACGCAGCTCAAAAATCACACGGTCACTAGAGTTACTGAGAAGGGGATAGTTAGAGGCCTTCTTCACATCCCTGCTCATGTACACGCCCTTTCCCAGCATGCCACTGGACGACGGCTGGAATCCACCAGCAATGATGGCCCGTGCACTGGCAATGCTGGTTCCATGAAACATTTTGTAGATGCCCTTGTTCTGAGGCTTCTGTGCGGGCGCCAGCGTCACACCAGGAAAGCAGGCACCATCGTCCACCACCTCCCATCCAGAGAACTGAACTGACATTGTGACCTGTTTAAAACATTGAGTACAAGAAAGTTACAGAGCAATTGTTTGTTTTGAGTTTGGTTATTATCGCCTTACATTTGACACAGTCTAAGTTGCTGTCCAGCTATAAAGAACACACTTTGTACAGAGTTGCTTCCTCATAATATTGAAGAAGAAGCCTGTAGAATCGTTGTCGCAAACGTAGCCCATTTACTATCTATTTAGTTTCCATACTATTTATATCCTCCATTGCCTAGCTGTCATACGTTATAACATAAATTATTGTTTTTTCGGTAAATAATAAAAAAATAAATTCCGGTGTCTGCAACGTCTTAGCCAATCTCAGCCCTTTACAAAGCTCTCAAATGAAACGCGAAACATTTTCTGTATTTATGTGATCTTACCGTGTGTTTTAAGTCGCAGCCAGTCAACCAAACAACATTTACTTTCGGTTCTGTTAGTTTCGATTTAAAAGAACTGAAAATAATCCCACCATCCCAGTGTGTAAACTGCTGCCTCAGAGGAGGGGGGGGGTGAAATAATAACAAAATCACATGTGTGCTTGCTGCTTGTAGTCGGCAGAGTTGCGACGGACAGAAAGAGAGCTTTCTGTCTGACACTTCACAGAAAAGTGTCGTCTTTGGCACGTCTTCTGACAATAAACATTGCTTTCCCAGTGCACGAGGTATATAGACCCCTTTGCTATGTGGTGAGCCGAATGTGGGCACGTTGCCGAAATAGCTCAGTTGGGAGAGCGTTAGACTGAAGATCTAAAGGTCCCTGGTTCGATCCCGGGTTTCGGCAGACCTGGTTTTTATATTATCGTGTTTAACAGTAATCGGAAATATCTTACTGCTTAGTAATAGAAAAGAAAAATCACCACATCAGTTCTAAAAGCGACTTTTAGGACTGATAATACTTAGCTTTTTTTCTGTTCCACTTTCATAGTTTAAGGATTGTTTATCTTTTTTCTTTCCACATACATTTTAAATAAACAAAATTCAAATTTTCTCATTTACACAGACTACAACAATATTTTTGAAGAGTAAAGAAATAATGGTGACTCTCTTTTTCTTCCTGTTATCCACAAAGTTCTCTTTCTGCTGTTTCTTCATTCCCTTTACGTTAAACGCAAACAACATCCTGCATGTATATGTTTGTGCAGTAGTGACAGCAAGTTGCCAGCAGTGATCAGCCACCTTTGTTTTATGCCTGTTTGAGCAGCTGCAGATCCTGATGCAGTTCAGCCCATCTGATTGGCCACAGCGGGCCTGGATCATCCGTCTGAAACTATCCCACCTGTCCCTGCAGAAAGCATGATTCACCTAATCACAACGCTGAATGAAACCGTGGGTTTCAGCCATGTCCCTACACCGCAGTTTGAAAATGTGCAGGGTCTAATATCAGAGAGGACCTTAATTGTTTTTATTTTCTGCTGAGTCAGGCTAAGCACGCCCCTGTAGCATCCCTGTGGTCAGTTAGAGCAAGGAGTAATGGCAGTGACCCACTTTCTCTGTATTTTCATTTATTTTATGGCACATGGGTGACCATTGGTCAAGAGTTAATGTGCTGTCATCACAGAGATGTGCCACCCTGTGGAATGATCTGAGTGTTGACTGAATCATTGTGGGAGTGCGTGAGGAGGCTGCTGCACTGGCCTTCAGATTCATTAAAGTGATGGGAAACATTAGGACATGACGCACATTATGGATCTTAATCCTGGATTTGACCCTTTTTCTGATATAGGTCTTCAAAAATAAAAGGATCGTACGAAAGCTATTTAGGAGGACTTTGTCATGCCTGACTGCATTTGTCCAGGCTCTGTTGTGTAGCTGATAAGACATCTTCTCCAGGATAAATGACTGAAACCAATCCCATATTTTGCATCCTGTCACATTGTGGTTTCCCCCTGGACAATCCAGCACTAGATGCAAACACCTAATGACATTTCATTTATACAACAAGCATAAATCACTTTGAGCTCAATGATTATACTCAGGCTCAGGCGTTTTGTACACTGAGAATATTTGTACGTTGAACCAGACAGACATGGCGACTCATATAGAATCAGCGGGATATGAAGAGTAAAGTAAAAAAAAAAAAAAAAAAACATTTTTAACATTTTATTGTTCAAATTGTTTGAGATTTTGTTCTCTGCTTCATAAGCCATCTTCTTCCTTCACACTTAGTTGATGATCACCACAGGTATTATGATTTAATAACCCAACACAAGTGTTCAAATTCAGGTTTTTACCAGAAGTCAACTAACAGGTAAAACAAAACAAAACAAAACTTAAATTAGCTTCAGTGTAAAGCCGACATGCTCTGGTCTAGAGGTGACCAAACATTACGCTGGTCAGAGATGATGCTAACCAGTGGAGTCGTGTGAACTAGAAAGCCTTGTTGCCGCATGTGTTCGGGAAGGGGTCAGCTTGTTATGTGGCTAATGCATGACTCACACTGAACTGCCACTCAAACAGTGTCTTGAGGGCTGTACTTAGGCAAAGTGTTGCTCTGAGCTAAATGGCAGCAAGTCAACATATCTGCAGCAATAATCCGGTCAGATGATGTTAATAAGATAAACACATTAAAAACGGATCTGCTGGTGATGCTAATTGAAACAGCAGCAGCCTCACCAGTTCAGAGAGGTAACAAATCAAGTATGCCCATGCGCTGTTTATGCAAGGGAGGTTATGAAGCATTGAAAATGATCTTATCTGAAAAAAAAAAAAAAAAATGAATTACAGTCAAGTGTAAAATTGCAGTGATGCTCTGGTTTGGAGCAAAATGACATGCACAGCTGTTTCAAGGGCATCACAGCTGCTGTTAGGACTCAGAATTGGGCTACAGTGACATTGCTACAATTGCATGTTGCAAATAATTAGGATACATAAGTGTATATATAAAACTATACACTGAAATATGTCAAAGCACATATAGCTTTAGTTGCTTACAGACCTCGCTCAATAGTTTTTGTCACTGTAGCTGCAGGTGTTTTTATTAACCTGCTGCTTTACGTCAAATCCACCAAACTCAGCATGCATTTTTCTTTCCTCCCACCTTGGACTAAAGTTCTCGAAGCAGTGCGCTTCAACACCTATTTTGAGTTCTGCCATTTCCTCCAGCAATCTAATCATCTGCTGCTCCCCCGAGCTCACGTCAGCGCTCAGCTTGCCGACGTTGCCATCACACCTGAGATGATGGAGAGAAAAGCAAGAACAGCTGGTGGGAGAGAACTAAATGAGAACAGAGGGATGGGAGGGAGAGAAGGCAAGGTGTGAACAGAAGGGAAACATGACCATGAAGCACACAAAGTTAAGACAAGGCACCGACAGGCAACAAAAACAAATCAGCTTAGCTCACTGTGGCTTCACTTAAATAATACAGTATATTGCCAATTCACAAAAAGAGCAAACACAACAAAAATAATCCATTTCCAGTTCAGTTTGAATTCATTTACAGACTCTTATGCAATATTTAGCCTCTAAGCTATACTGGAATGATGTTGGAGAGATGGGCGTGAACTGCCTGATCCACTATCAGCAGTGAATTACAGCTTCCTTCCTTCCAATTCTTGTTTTAATGAGGTAATTACTCTTGCATAGGCTTCAACGCTCAGTTTATCAACTCTCGCTGTGTGCGATAATATCAGGATATTACATCTGCAGCTAATAACTGAAATGTCTGGTTGTAAATTTGGGTTATTTCCCTGCACACTGTTGCAATACGTCCATGCACCGAGCAGTGCAGTTAATCAAACACTACTTGCCCCCAGCCCACTTAAATTGTTATGGACAACTTGCAAAAGATCATTAAATGGAATAGATCAGTTCTACTGCTTCTTTTATTGCAGCACAGGTTATCAGCTTTGTTTGATAAGGTTCCACCTGGGCTCTCACTGCTCAAAACGCAGCTCAGGTGTAAACCAAGATGTCCGTGAAATTATATTGGATGAAAAAAATTATACTACTTATCAATAGAAGCTAAGAGATATGTTAGTTTTTCTTTCCTTTTTCACATCCATCCATCAGATGGTTGCAGATCCTTTCAACCCCAGAAACAGCAAAGCTCCTGCTCCTATCTGTGAGGCAGAGCCCAGCTACCCAAGAGAGGAATCTCACTACTGTTGCTTGTGTGCTGGATCTTATTCTCGCCACAATCCGTAGTTCAGGATCAGAGGGAAGGTTCAAAACTTAGACCTGCAGTTAAAACTGAGAGCTTTATTTATTTAGTTTTATTCAGATCTTTCTTCAGCTCAACAAACTGGAGCAACTGCCACATCACTGCGGGCGTGGCCATGTTCTGTTTATCCATCTTCATCATCCCAGCTCATGTGAACATGACACCAGGAAACTTCATTTTATCCTCTTGAAGAAGAAACAGAGAGAGACAGGCCACCTTTCTTCAGCCGAGAGCCATGGGTTCAGACTTAATGGAGCTCCTTCTTGTCCCAGCGTCTTCACACCGGTCTGTACAACACTCCAGCAGATGCCGAAGGTCATGGCTTGAAGACCCCAAAGGAACCATATTATCTGCAAAATGCAAAATGACACTCTGAGGTTCTTCTTTCCAGGATTATGCCATGAACACTGTCCATCAACACTACAACAGGATCCGAGGCAAGTGCCCCCCCCCCCCCCTTGAGACCACTCTGCACTCTGAGCAAACTTGACTCTGTGCCAAAATGTGGACACAGCTCTTGTTTTTCTTTGTAGAAGAACTGGATTTCCCCCCGTCAATTACCGTACCTTAAGAGATGTGGCTGCAAGCAGTCTGCAGACCCGCAAAATAATAATAAAACAAAACAATAAAAACCACAGTGCTCCTCCTAATCCTAATTCTGACTTTGATCCAGAATCGATCAAAGTCTCCTTTGAGAACCACAGTCCTTCCTGAACATCCTCTGCGGCCGCCCTTGACTATAGGTGTTGTCCTCCACAAACACTGAAGAAGGACGTCAACCATGACAGACCCACAATATCCAGAACCTTTGGCATTTTAGGTTGGATCTCATCTACCCCTGCTGCTGGAGATGTTTTTTCAACTACTGCTGTTGCGATGGACTTGCCTAAGACTCTGACTCCATCACTGACAACATGGTGGCGAACTTGAGAAGATCCTAAAAGTGCTTCTTCATTCTGTGAGTCTCATTTCTTCTTTCTGGTTTAAGAGCCATTGAACTAATCCTAAGTCCTGTCACGGATGTTCGTAATTAAGAAAAACACAACTTTCCTGTTGAATTTCAACTATAGTATATTTCATGACAGTTTGTAAAACAACAATTTTCATAGTAACTGTATTCAAAGTTTTAAGATAGATCACATATTGTACGGTTACCTTGCAGTGTTTTCCATGTTTTCTCATAATAAAAACAAGCCAGCACAATCAAGCTTATCATTATCAAATGATTTTGATCATTTGATCATTATTAGCTTCTGTTAAGGAAATATATAAATCTTACCTATGGTGAAATACTTATGACTCCCCCGGCTAGTCCAGGGAAGTGAAGAAAAGATGAAAGTACATCGCTTTGAATATCCACCAGCTCTCTAACAAAGAGGGGAGGAAAAAGGAGGATCCCACCAGTTTCAGTTCACTTCACAACTCTGGTATTTGTACCTGCAGACTGTGACCCTGGACGATTCAAACCCAGTTCAGAAATATCCTTTATTATGCGTTTCCAGCGAGCTGCCTGCAACATTGAGGGCGCTTCCTAGATAAAATTGATTGCTTGCTGGATTGATTGAAATAAATCAGAGTTTTGTCATTACACTTATTTTCTGACAAATGCTTGTCAGGAAATACTGTGGAAATTGAATTAGCTTTACATTAAAGAGCAAGATCTTCCCCTGACTCTTTCATGCGGTGTTCATTCACAAGATATTTGAGCTGGGTTTATTAGTTCATCACATGCAGAATTAATCAGCTTGAAGGCTTTTGTATAATACCAGATAACCTGTAATTATGTTAATGGTCCATGTGAAAAGCAGTGTCAAAGCTGAATATTGAATTTTTGCTTTCCTACTCATCAGAACACAGCATGATGTTCCCAAACACCCTGATTTAATAGTCAAATACACTTGCACTATGAGCTAATTTATCTGGTTGGAGATATTGTTAGTGCTTCGCTTCTACAGATAATACATCTGGAGCTGATGAGAAGTGAAGTCGTCTTTTTTTCTTTTTTTTTTCAGACACTGCACCATTCCATCAGGTGTAATCAAATCAGCTGGGGGGTTGTGGGCATGACTCTGTGTTGGTGTTCTGCACATTAAACACAGGAAGATTAGAGAAGATGCACATGTAAGATCTCATCTAAGATGTGCAAAACAATAATCCCAGTCCCACATAATAAGTGATGTTGCTATGCATTTTTTTTTTAAAGCACAAGTGTTTTTACCTTAAAAAAAATAATGCATGGCTGTTTGAAGATGTGTGTGATGACGGGCTGGTTTTTCTCCAGCAGCTTGAAAGTGACCTGCCTTGGATGGAGCCGTGCAGGGTCTGCAGACCTGCTGCCGCCTCTCCTTTAATCCCGAAAAGCTTGCTCAAGCTCCTCATCCCCCTCACCCCTTCTAGGCATTGGGATGTAAACAGAAAAGCAATTGTTGCATTTGAAAGGTTTTGTGTTTTTGGCAACAAAATGATGGAACGCATGTGTTGCAAATCAAGACAAACTGTCTACTAAAACTCATTTGAGAAGAAAAGCCATCCTCTCATGGTTCAATTCAACAAGGCATCCATCCATCAGGAAGAATAATGAAGATGGAATGAGACGTTGTGCGCAGGCTTTCATGCTCTCAGGTTGTCTTCATGTCCCGGCTCACGCTTGTGTCACTGCGCCTGTAGCTACAGTGGATTAAAGTTTAATTTTATCGCTGTGCTTTACAGCGCTGTCCACAAGGTTCCCAACCTAACAAAATGATTTCCTAACAATCATCCGTGGACAAGTGGGGCTCATCTAATTTAGGACACAGGTGGATCTGAAAACTAAACTGGTGACTTGTGTGAACAAAGTGTGGCTTTTAAAAAAGGAAATCTCAAATTACGACAGCTGCAATTATTCTGAATTTTTAATAACAGAAAATTATTTTTTTAAAGTGCCTGTTTTGAATCATAATTTTAGGAGCTTTTGTCATTTTGTAGCTTGATTTGATTCTAGTTTCACTTTGTGTTAGTTTCTTATTTTGGTTGGATCAGTCTTGTTCTTGCTTTTCTTTAGTTCGGTCCTTCTTAGTGATTCTAGTTTGTTATACTTATTTCTCGTGTCTAGTTATTCTTAGTTACTCTAACTATGTTTGGTTTGCTTTATTTTATAATCCCCTGTTTACTCTCCTTTTGCCACTTTCTCTTTCTCTCTCTCCTCAGTTTCCCCTCTGCTCTTTCCCCTCACACTTGCAATCAGCCCAGGTTCATTGTTTCAGCAATCAACCTCCCAGTACTTTAGCACCTCTTTCTCAGTCACTCCTTGCTGGATCCTTCAGTTATTTCCCTGGTTTTCCCATATTCTCCTTGTGTCTCCTGGCTGGCTTTTTTGTTATGGTTTATTTTTGTTCAACTCTGGCTTTCTGTATTTTTGTAAGTTTGCTTTTCTCATTTGACGTGGCTGAATTTTTCAATTCTGAAAAGAAGAGTGGACCAAAAGACTGGGGTTGGTTGATGACTGAAACTGAAAAATAATGTATGAATTAGATACTGTTAATTCAATTTCAAACAGTCCCGTTTCCTACTTTTACAAGCTGTTGTAGTCAGAGAAACAGCTCATTTCCAGGATTTGATATCTGTGTAAATGTTCTGCAGGTGGGTGCAGCTGCGTATTAGCCTCTTATCCGGAGGACTGGGATCATTACACCGCGGAGCCATCCAAATGCCGAGTCGTCAGTTTTCCATTCTGATTCAGTGAAAACGTTTGTGGCAGCTGACGGGCATTTTGGCTCGCTTCCTCACAAATCCATCTACTTAACTAAAAGGATTGATCTAAGCAAGTCTGAATTTGTAATTAAAGCATTTTAATTTGTAGAATAAGATATGGAAAAACTGACAATCTAGCTAACAACTACTCCTCCCATGTTTCTAAGGAAATGTCTCTTTAAAGGAAAATGTCTGTTCCACATCAGAGTTTGAAAGTGCTATAAATCACCCCACTGTTTAGGGTTTATCGTGTTTGCCTCAACAAGACTCAAGGCAAAGATCCTGCTGAACAAGGCATCCTTCATCATCACTCTCACAGGTGAGGCCAAGGTCACATGGCTTTGATAAACGAATTAACATTTTGTGAACTTGATCTGTGGATAAATTGCTCTTCTCTGACCCCTTTTTTTATACATGCAATGCATGCTAGGGTTAGGTATTAATACACTTTCATTTCTTTATGTTTTTTTTTATTTTTATTTCTGTGTTTATGGTGTTTGGTGAGGGGGCAACACAGACCAGGGCTGAAACAAAGGCCAGAAGGGACGAAGTGATGAGTTATTATACGCATCAGCAAAGGAGACGAGGCCGCTCAGCTCTGCCTGGTTACCGGTGCTGCTCGTGGGCTGATAACGTTCGCTGAAGCTTGACCTAATTGGTGGGGGGGGAAAAAAAATCCTATCCACACTTGGCTGATGTGCACAAAACAATATGGCATTAAATAGGACAAGTATCACACTCTGCTGTGCATAGTGGCTTGCAAAAACACCCATTCCTCTTTAATGTGTTGGATAGAGCAAGACAAAGCAACACATAATGGAAGAAAAAGCAGTAAGAAGGCTTAATTTGTATTTAGCCCCCTTCATTACAAAGCCGTTGAGTCCAGTGCAACCAGGACTCAACTAATTTATAGAGTCCAGTTGTGTGTAATTGAATCTCTGTATAAAGCTTTTCACATTAGTGGACAAACAGCAACATGAAGACCAAGAAACACAGCAGGCAGGTGGTAATAGTGATCCAGTTGTATTAACATTAATTTCATTCAGTATTTATCTGGAGCCCTCCAATGGGTTCTCTGAGCTTTCTCGCTATCTTGCTGCAATGTGTTAGTTCTTTCTGCTTTTGGTGTCTTTTATTCTGCTAGATAACGAAAAGAGCGAACATTACCCCGCTTTCTTTTTTTTTTAGCAGGTGTGGAAAAGCTAAACGTAGTTAGCAAGAGACTGCAAATACTGGGGACTACTTAACGTAAATGTAAAACACCAATCTTAGGCATACAGCCAGAGCGACAGGTTTATATTAAGGGGTTGGTTGAGTACAAAGGCATGCCACACCTTTCAGATTTCCTCTTTTTTTCTTTTTTTTTTTTAGAAATTTTGAAGACTGTCTGTCACTTCACTTCCACTTTAAAACTGCACTATTTAGTGTTGACCACAAAGCCCCACAATTTTTTATTCCTATGTGACAAAATGTAGAAAACTTTAGCAAGATTATGCTTTTCTGAGGTAAACAAAAGCATGATCACCACAATTAATCTGGCGTGTGTTAAAAACGTTCGAGAGGAAGGGAGGTTTTAAAAGTAGATCAAAAGCTTCTCCACAAGGTATTAGGGGTTGTTGTGTGTCAAAATCGCCAGCATACCGATGACCAAGTCAAGAGGTTTGGCCAGAGGGAGGCGCACTGCCTGTATTTGAATACAACAATTAAGCAAGCGGGTCTAACTCTGATTAAACACCAGGGAAAGCGGAGAGAGAAACCCAAAGCCAAACGCAGAAAGGTTTAAAAAAAAAAATAAAAAAATTCCTGTAGTGCGTTTATAACTTTACAACCGAGGAGATAACTTGTGTTGAAACAGCCTGTTTGTTGCGTTTATAGCGCTGTGTGACAGTAATTTACAACGTCTGCATAGTCTTTCTGCAAGGTTCCCCGTTGGACTGGCAGCCACTTCATCATCACGGCGTGCGTCTCCTTCTCGGCGCTCTAAACTGATTATCGGCTGAAGCGCACACAAGCAGCAGCAGCGGCAGCAGCAGCAGCAACCCGGCTGTGACACCCGTCCGATCCAGCTACAGACTGTGCTCAGGCTGGGTGGCTGCTGCACTGGCACCATGGAGCAAAAATCACCAAAACCCGGTGGCTCCGGCCGGGGCCAGGAGTCCATGTCCTACCAGCGGAGGATGTGGAAGAATTTCCAGGAGAAAACCAAGCCGTGGCTCAGTCCGAAGCTGGGCTCGGAGCGCCGCGGAGCCGGAGGAGGTGGAGGAGCGGAGGGCACCAAGAAGGAGTCCGGCTTGTGGATGTTCAGGAGGAAAAAGAAACAGCTGGACCGGGTGTTTTCGTCATCGCAGCCGAACTTATGCTGCTCCACTCCGGCTCCTTTCGAAAGAGACAAGCTCGCCGCCGGCGGAGGCGACGCGACCTCAGAGATGAGCTCCGACTGTCAGGCTCTGGGGACATCTTCTGGGGCCACAGGCAGCAAACCGGAGCTGACGGCCCACGGGAGCCCCAAACTCCCCGTGTCCCATCTGATGATGTGCCAGCAGAAGAGCTCCTCTCTCGGTTCGGCGTGCTTCGAGAAGCTGGTGGTGGATCCCGCCGCGGAGCTGGGAGGAGAGGAAGAGCAGCTGCGTAAAAACGCGAGTGATTCTGTGAGTAACAAGCCGCGCAGCAACACAGTCACGTAGAAGAGGTCATATACTGCAGCCGAGTAAGGCCACGATGAAGATCAAAGCTTGGCTGGACCTAATTTAGCTGGATGTTGAGGAAAGGAGACAAGTTTGACGACGATGATGATGATAATGATAATGGGGCAGCAGCCTTTCCCCTGACTCTGTCATGTGATGCGCTCATTGATTTTTTTTTTCTTTTCACTTCATTCTAGCGTGTCTCGGGTCGGTCTGTATTGGCTGAACAAGTGAGCTACAGTCACTTTTACCCCTTCTTCAACAGCAAAGGACCTCCTTGGGTCTTGTGTTCCCTCTATTTGTAAATTTAACACAGCAATGACTTCATGATCAACTCTTTCTAAACAGTTTCTGTGTCCGGCGCCTTGTCCTTCAGTGCAGTGGACACTGTGTCATCTAGTGTCCCAGGATCTTTGGGTTGGGGACAGAAGCAAGACTGCATGCTCACAGATCATTAGCTTTTCATACCTTTGCAATTTGACAGAGGTTGAGTTCCCAACATCGCCCAACTCTGAGTCAGTGTGATCCCAAAGTATTCACAGAGCTAAATACGGTCTTCTTCTGGATGAAAGCCTGTTAGATAACAACCCAAACCTACAGGCAGAGCTACAGTGGAATGGTGTAGATCAGAAACATGAACGAAATGTTCAAGGGGTATGATCATTATGATTTAGGCTGGAAAATGCAGACAGTATGATGAGAATAGTGACAGCCAAGTGTTTAGGTTATCTTAACCAGACAGCCTGACCTGCTGTAACGTTTAGAGTTTAGTACAAGAAAATACAGAAAAATGAATGGGCGTACAGGTGTGTAACACTGGAGAACACACGAGTGTGTTCTGTTTAAGTGGCATCGGCTATGGCAAAGCTTTTAATGTGGCCACTTTTCAGTGCTTCACGACTCGCCTCTGAACACCATCCAGAGTTCTGTCTAAAAATGATTTAGACATTAAGCACTCTCCTCGCTGCAATTGGCTAGAGCCAATAAATTTGAAAGGAAAGTGCAGAGTACCAAGTTGAAAAGGGATAAGAAGGCAAGTATTGTTGGCATCACTGGAGCGGGTCTGTTTTTGCAGTCTACGGTTACATAACGCGCACGGATCTGGCGAGACACGATGAAGTTTTAGCACTCGGTTCTCGTGGTACGGTTGCCATTTTTATCCCAGCTTTTGTTGGACATTTGTTTGATTTTCCGCGTGCTGTGAAGGAGCATTGCAGTGGCAAACGCTTTGTAAACACGGCTACGTTGCATCAGTGCAACAGTGATGTGGTCATTTCTTGTCAGATTGAATAACCGGCATCAGGAACTAAATGTGTTTGCAATAAAGGGGATAAGGAATAATGAGATGACACGGGAATGAAAAGAGATCAGATGAGAGGCACTGCTTAGTGTATTATAGGATTAAGATGTTGCTTTGGGTTTTACACCTGAGACAACATCACAGCTGCTGCATGTGAAAAGAGTAAGTGAATTATTACACTACATCAATTGCAGATTGTCTTTTATTGAGAGGTAACGAAGTAAGTTGGATACAAATGCAAACCACCTTTTTTTAATTGAACCATTTTTACTTACTTTCCCCTTCAAAAGTCCACTTAAATCTATAGAAGTTTATAGTTGTGACACAACAAAATGCATAAGTGTTTAAGGGGTGTGACTGCTTTTGCAGAGTGCTGAAATGTCATAAATAAAATACAAACTGTTGAGCATGAGCAAAAAGTCATTTAAATATTTAATTTAAATGGTGAGCTATGACAGATGTTTGGTGCCAAGCTCTGAAAGCAATTTATTAATTGAATCAATGCAGTAAAAAAAAAAAAAAAGTAATTCTGCTTTTGGGATTTACAGTGCAAAACATATTTATTATGTGTGCAGAGACATCAGCAAAGCATATCAGGGAAGTTAAACCCCTGAAGAACAAAATTCTTTTGTAACCCCCCCCCCCAAATAACAGAAGTCCATCCCCTTTCATCCTCTTTAGTTTGCATGTTTAAACAGGTAAAATCCATATACATAATATAAGTTAACATTTATTGAGGAAACCATTTGGCATTTGTTGAAAAGTTTTGCTTTGCATTTCACTGATCTTAGTCCCTGCACAGTATAGTCTGTCAATCATTACCTACCTCACCTATGAAGCACGTTACGCCAGTCGCAACACATTTCCATCCACTCATTTTGGGCTCATACCATGCAAATATCACTGTAGGCTTTCTGGCTGACCGTCGGGTCAGTGGGGGGCTTGTGCTTTCGTCCAGTGGGACTTTGAGATCTGGCGCTTTACAGAGTGGGGGATTGGTGCCTACCTCCACCCATCATTGAACAAGAGGAAAATTCATGTTCAAATATTCTAAACAGAAAGTCATTATATGAAAATTATATATCAACAAGAGGGTCATTATTTTAACCAAGACCACTATAAACAGCAAATCAGAAGCTTTATTTTTCAGCTAATTACAAAAAAAAAAAAAAAAAAAAACCAAAGACCTGCTGTATAGTTTACATCTTTTGTTTATAGTAGGTCGTGAAATTGTTCTGCGATTTGTTGAACAAATGTCAAGAACAACAAGAACAAAACAAAACAAAACAAAACAAACAAAAAAAACAGATTGGGATTTTGCAGTAGAAGACATGGACAATGTTACATAGCTGGTATGATGATAGCGGCTGGTTTTAACCCACGTGTTTCTCACTTTGCTTTTCCATCATCACCTTTTACTATCACTCTCTGTGAACTTTTGCATCTGCACGCCTACAGGCTGAGCATCAAGAGCAATGGGAGTTCATCCGTCCGACAAACGCTGCTGACAACAAGAGGGTAAATGGGTGCTGCTGAATTTGCATCCATGCAGTTCTTTGCAGTGTTACACAAATTGTCCTTACAACATTTTTTTCTTTGTTTTTTTTGTTTGTTTGTTTGTTTCTCACAAATATTTTAATGAAGACTGCAATTCAGTGTATTGTGCAGGTCTTCTGGCTAGGCAGTGTTGACTTTTTACAATAGGAGATATTCCAACGAATGCTGAGAAAAGAAACTCCATTGAATCAGCTTGTTTGAACCTTTCAGTCATGTTTGTTTGAAACTGTGGTACGTAGTTGTATGGGTGTCATTTAGACAAAATTGCTCAGATAGCTTTTAAAGAACTAACATGTGGGCTTTTTGTTTTCGTGACAAACCGTATGTCACCAACTGGCCTGACCGTCTTAGAGCTGTGATATTTGACATTGTTTGATCAATGAGTAAAATTTGAACAAAATGTATGGAAATCAAATGGTTGTTTTGCAATGATGTGGATTTAGCACAATTTCTATGTGTGCTGTTTCTCATTACAGCCTAAAAAAACAAAGTTACTTAAAACTGATCAAGGTTCACATCACGCTGTTCGGCTTCTGGCTGTAACCAGAAAAGCTTCCATCTTGAGTTTAAGACTCGTTTTATTTTCTCTACTGCATGATAAAAACTAGGAAACATCTCCCCCTCTACTTCTTACACTGTCAATCTAAGATGCGGCGCTCTTCCACTTGCTCTCAGTCGTGCTGTCCTGCTCTTCCGCTTACTTTTTTCTGCTCAGCTCATTTTCAGTCTTTTGAAATATTTATCACTCCAACCTGGAAAGTAGGTTTTTGTGTCAAAGAGGCTACAATGCTCACTGCTAAATATATCCGATGTAAAACACGTGCGACTGGTGTTTCTTTTTCTGCGATTTAACATTTTCTGTATCATGCTTAATGGATACAGTATGCATTAATGCCATGAATCAGCTTTGCATCTTCATCACGTAAAGAAGCACAAATTGTTTTTTTTTTAAGTTGCATCAACAAGTAAGTCATATTTTTATATATGTAAAACATGCCCTGTCTCATTGTTTCCTTATGCTCACTTAGCTAGAGAAGATAATTGATTAATGATATTAATAGCTTTGAGAAATTAAGCAAAGAATATGAACAATGACTCCCCAGGCTAGTCCAGGGAAGTGAAGAAAAGATGAAAGTACATCGCTTTTAATATCCACCAGCTCTCTAACAAAGAGGGGAGTAAAAAGGAGGATCCCACCAGTTTCATTTCACTTCACAACTCTGGTATTTGTACCTGCAGACTGTGACCCTCTACAATTCAAACCCAGTTCAGAAATATCCTTTATTATGCGTTTCCATCGTGCTGCCTCCTACATGGAGGGTGCTTCCTAGATAAAATTGATTGCTTGCTTGATTGATTGAAATAAACCAGTCTTGTCATAACACTTCCTCCCTTTGGTCCTATGAAGGACCAGCTTAAAAAAAAATGTTGCTCTATCAGGAGATTCATAACTTCTAAGTACAAGTAAATAAAATCTTGTAACATAAAAATTCCAAAGTAAAAGAAAGAAAAGAGAAACTTAAGTAAAATGTACTCCATTAGAGAAAGAGCATACTTCAAACAGAGTTTACAGTAAAAAACGATTAATACAATATACTGCATGTAGAATAAATACAGCGTAATGTTAAGAAGTTGAGGATTAAGAAATCATCACAGGCAATTTGTTCAGGAGTTTCTTCAGATTCCAACAAAACATATTCAAGCAAACTCAGGTACAACAATTAAACATTTTGGTTCAGCTCGACTGCTGTGCCTCAGCTGCTTCGGTTTAAAATGGTAATGTAATGCAACAAGTGAGCAGGATGTTGATCCAAGTCAGCATTTCAAGCATAAATGGAAAAACAAGGAAAGAGAGATAAGTAAAAAAAAAAAGAAAAGAAAGAAAGAAAGCAAATATAGTTGATGTGAATACCATTGTTTCATTTGAGATAAGAGCAGAATTGGAAACAAAGTTATGGAAAATGTTTTCTCTGGAGTATCAAAAAGCTTATCCTGTGAATTAAGTTACAAAGTTCATAACCAAAATGAAAAAGAATATCTAGAACATTCAGGAAAGCCTTAACTAAACATTTTTTCTCACAAAATAAACGTGCTATGATTAAAAATCTTACCAACAGGTACTAATAAATGTGACAAACACTGCAGAAGAAAAAAAAATATATATATATTTGATCAAATTAAATAAATACATTTGGGAACAAAAAAACAATTGTTTTACTGCTAGACATCATCACTGACTGTTTTAAACTTTGTGCATATTCAAACCATGGCTAATAATAAAAAAAAAGTAATCTTGAGATTCATGGGAATAATAATTTTCTACTTTATCAATACAAGATAATCATTTTTTGGGGGGTTTATGACAAAAAAAATATATGATGATTTAACTTAAAGTTAGTCTAAACTAGGGATTTAGAAATTAGTCTTCAAAGCTGACAGGAAGCTTTGAGCTGCGGCTTTGAGCCACACTCTGCAGGAAAAGAAGCAACACACATGAACTCCCTCCTCGTTGTATATTTAAAAGGATCACAGTGGCGAACTGGTATGCAGTAACGTTCAGAACAAATTAATTTCTGAGCAACCTATCAAAATGCTCTGTCTGCTGGGTTGTGTTATGGACGGCACCGAAACGAGATGAATGATGACTTTATTTGCAAATTAGTATAAAATGCAACTTCAGGCTTAAGAACCTTTTTATTTGATGTAATATATTTACCAAAATGCTAGGGGATTTGTGTTGTGCAAACGAAGCCGTATAGCGTATAAGTAGACATTTGTGATGGACATCAAGGGGAATTTGATGAGAAAAATTACTTTTTTCTCATCAAACCAAGTTTTGTCAAAACTGCTGAACTGTTCATTTAAATGAACTGTTCATTTAGTTTGACAGTGTGCTGCCTTTAATGTCCTTTATCCAGGTGTCTGCTCGGATGTTGTCTTACTCGCTCTTATTTTTGTATTGCTTTGATGAAACTTTAGATGAAGACTGATTACCAAATCCATAAACAGGTTTGAAAAACTTTCTGTGTTTTTCAGTCATACCACTCCAGTTTAAAGTTTTTTTTTTTTTTTTTTTTTGAATGCCAGATGAAGTTTTGGAGAGTGATGTTTTTGTGGCTGTTCATATTTGAGCTCTCTTGTTTTTCTTACGTTGGCTGTTTGGGAAGCCATGGCAACCCGTCATTGTTTCTAGTTAACCGACTGTCACAAAAGTGTTTAGGTTTTGCTTTTTTTTGTGTGTGTGTTTGTGTTTTTGATCATTTCTTTGTTGTCCATTTATTTATAAATCTTGCCATTTTCAGTACATTATGTGTTAGTATTATGAATTAATTTCCTTTGAGGTGTTTCTTCTTCTTATGCTTTGTTCCTTCTACATTTTTGATTTGTTTCTTTCAGAATATTTTCAATTTCAGTATATCTTAAAACAGGTCATGAAACCTTTTTTTTTGTATTCTTGTTTATTTGTTCAAATTACTGTAACATTATTATAAAGCTGGTCAGTAACATCTGATAAAGGCTAAGTAAACACTTTTCAGCCTGGCTGCAAAGTTTAAAGTGCTTGCACAGCAAACCGACCCGGTTCTTTGTTCACCTCTTGCTTCAGTGATAGGAAAACAACAACAACAACAAAAATCCATGTTCTTCCATCCATCACCTCTCAACGTGCCTTTGGGAATAACCTTACCTGCATTGCCTCCCAATCTGGTTTCACTTCTCCTTTCCACTGATTGCATTGTTTGCTTCTTTGGAAATGACATTTGTCCCCTTTACGAACTGTAGGACAAATCCAAAACACCCAGTCAGTAGTGTATGAACCGTGCTCTGTGCCAGTATGTGGCCCTCAAGCTTTGTTCTCTGCTGTCTAAGATGGTTTTGTCACATAACGCCTTAAATGCTCTCCAGCACATGTGAAAAAACACGGCGTTGCAGACTAAAATATAAAATAAACTTAGGACGTTACCGGAATAAAAACTCTTCTAACTTTCAATCGGAGTCATGTCTGGAACATGCTAAAATTGCTTTTAGTATACAGGCCAACGATTTACAAAAGCTGGAGATTGGGAATTGGAAACATAATTCTTAAGTGGTTAATCTCTACAGTATTATTCCACAAATAAACTCCTTCCACTTCTGTGTGAACACAGTGACATCCAGTGAATGTCTGCATGGTGATAATTGTAAATGAGAGAATAGAGAAAACAATTAGATGAATCAGCCTTCTGGATCAAAAGATAAAGCAATGGATTTAACAAATTTGCTTTTAATCCAACCTTCCCACCTGGGAAAATCATCAAATATCATCTCCCATTTTGTTTGGGCTCTTTGATTCTGTTATTTTCCTGTATTGATTTCTTATTTTCATTATTTTCCTTCATCCATGTTCATTTCTGTTAGTCCAGTTATTTTAATTTTCACCTAATCAGTCTTGTCATGTCTTACTCTTCTTAGGCTGCTCTTAGTTCGTTTAGTTTATTTATTCCTTATTTTAGTTGTGGTTAAAGATAATTCCCCTGTTTGTTCTCTGTTGCTCCCTGGTGCTTCTCTCTTTCTCCCCTCTCCGTCTACCTTTCTCTCACCCCACACCTGCATCCTATTAGCCAATCAGCCCTATAGCCTATTGTTCCAGCTGTCACTATAAGCTCTTTTACTTCTGTCACTCCTCACTGGATCCTCCTGATATATTGTTGTTGTTAGTTTCTCCTTGTAACCTCCTCGTTGCCTTGCCTTCCCTGCAGTTTACCTCTCTGTATATAAGCTTTTCTTTCTTTTTTTTTTTTCCATTAAAACATGGACTCAGTGAAGATGCCTCTCAGTTGTCTGCATTTTGGTCCAGGCCCAAATCCACCAGACATGACATCAGTGACTCATCAGTCAAAACATTGGATCAGCATGTGCAAAGATGGCAGACAAAATACAAAACACAAAACAATCAAAATGCCACCAGTTTGAAATTTGTTGAAAATCTGGCAAGTTTTGGCCAAAAAGGAAAAGTGCGCCCTCGCTTTGAGTGAACATTGTCTGTGTGCACATTTCTGGTTCTTCCTCTCTCTTGCTATTAATAACATAAGAATTAGAAGTAGAGCCACTGTGAGCATTCATAGATAACACTGGGTATGAAAACGAAAGGAAAGCAGACAACAGTAATGTCTCCCCCAGCAGGCGATGGCTGCTGATTCTGAATCTAACACATGTTGAGGAAAGGCCCAGGGATGTTTTCCTGCTCTTCATGCTAAACAGACAAAGTTGATTTGCAACTCAATGTTGGCCTCACTTCCTCAGTGGTGAGTGGACGCCAAATGCAAACGAGCTTCCCTGCAGTGAACCTTTCTCTGCCCTAGCAAGCAGTAGTTGCAAACAAACATTTCAACGACTAGTATTGTAGTATTGTAGTATTGTTGATAGAAAGTTTGTTCAATCACCAATGTTGGAATTGGCCATAAAGATCATCTGTAAGTCTGTGTAACATTCTGAATATCCAAACATTTTTTGCCTGTCATCCCAGTGCTGTAGTGTATTCCTAGTCGTTATCATAAATGACCAAATTAAATATTGATGGGTCCCATTGTGACAGAGCACTCAAGAATTTTAAATTAGCTGTTTTACTTTCATTTGATCTGATGCCAAGTCACCAATCTAAAGGAAGCTTGCTTTCGACTGGAGCTGATGAATGACATTCAATGTAAAGTTTGATTGAGATGGATGTAAAAAAAAAAAAAAAAGTGACATTTAACAAATGTTGAACAATAAAATATTTATGTAGAGTTTATTTTTAATATCATTTGGTCTTGTATGTATGTATGTTAAAAATGTACCTCTCATTTTCACGTTTTCTCTGTATTGCTGGCCCAACACATGGGGAAGCTTTACTAAGACAGAGCTGTTATAAAACTGACCGGATTATTCTGTCTGATTTTACTTGAGCTCACTTTAGCTAAACCCCTGGCTTATCAAACATACGTGATCATTAGGCAAATAGGCTGCAACCTGGACAGCTGGTGGTTTTAAACATTGGTTGGAAAAGAATGTTTGTCATCATGGCTGAGATGAGCTAAATATACCGTTCAAGAAGGCCTGTTTTATTTATTTATTTATTTATTTTTATTTATTTATTTATTTTTATTTATTTTCATGTTTGCTGCAGGCTTGCATCTGATCTGTTTGGGGATAATGGTGACAGAGGAGGACAGAAGGAGCGCTTCTGCTCTCCTGCACTGCTACACATGTACATTTTTAAGATCGGGACAGTGCCTATGTCTACCCTGGAAAATGTTTTCACTCACACTGTAGAGCTTTGACTTGCATCATTTTTCTTGATCAATAGGTATTGTCTGTCTTTTTGGAAGATCTATAAAGAAAACAACCTTTTAACGTCTTTTTTTTAACAGTGACTTTAATTTCAAAAGGCAAAAATCCTCCTCATATAGGCCTATTGCACTGTATAAAGTCAATCCTCCCTATAATCAGTTTACTACCAGTTTTCATTATAAAAAAATAATATGAATTATAGCTGGTACAAACTTGTGCTAATCGTGTAGTAAAACTCGAGTCATTAACACATTTGCTGACATTAATATTTCTCTACAGAATAATTTTAAATGATGTTGTTTAAGAGGCTCATTGATGCCGGGTTGAGTTGGAGCGTTTTCATGCATTTCTAAAAGTCCTGATTGAACAGCCAAATTGGAGGTACTCAAACATACTAGTAAAGAGGATTTTGGATGACTTTTGGATGAATATGTTTTTCAGTGTTTATAAAAATGCTTCCAGTGGGGACAAATCTCCAATAAAAGCACCAGAACTGCTTAAATGTATAAAAGTTTTGTAAAAAAAAAAAAAAAAAAAAAAGGTAGTAGGATTAAGAGGATTTGAATTAACTGGGAATGAATACCCATATTAAAGGTTGATTGGTGTGTGGATCCAGAGAGCCTCGTCTTGCAAAGGCTTTTAGCCTAATAAATGCCAGATCACAACATTGACAGAACCGTGCAGGAGGACAGATTCACACAGTGCAGAGAGAATCCTCCATCCTGACAGCTCACTTTTTGAGGTCTCCCTGCTGCTTCAGCATACTTGAGTTACTAAATAAATCATAAATGCTTCTCTTCAGTCATTGATGGGAAATTATTTAAATTTTAATCCCCTGTGTTGAAACATGAAAAAAAAAAGAAAACGTACAATTCTGTCGGCTTGAGGACGTGAATTGACTACCTTTGCATTACAGCACTTATAGCTGTGCATGCAGAGCAGCCAAGCAGTGGGTCCAAGACGTACACTTTTAAAACTTTGTAGTTTTTTTTTTATTTTAAATAAGGTAACTCTAATGGTAGTAATATCTGAATGACACAAAAGGTGCAGAGGAAACTTGAACACAGGTAAAACTCTTGGTGTTTTTATTAGGCTACCCACAGCTTCCCTGGCAGCTACTCATTTTTCTCTGTCGGATTTTTATTTTTATTTGTAATGGCCTATACAAGTCAAAATCAGTTCTAAATCAAAATGATTTAAGCTATGGCAGAAGTTTACAGCTTTTGTTAATTCTAATACATCTTATATCTAGAGTCTAGTAAAATGGCAATCTGTTAAAAAAAAATAAGCCAAAAGGCAGATGGAACATTTTATTGAAGGAATGGATGAGTATTGTTTTGTTTTGTTGTTTTCTTTGTAGTGGTCTGATAGAAAAGTGGGCTGTGAGATCTCTAACTCTCTGCACGAATGGGTATTGTTAACCCATCATTTTGATTGAACTAATCCAGCAGTTTTTGTATTTACAGTTTCAATTAGCTCACCACTTGCACCACAATAAAGCTTCTTATTTTCTCGTGTTAGGTTTGACTACAGGAGTTGGAAATCATTACAAATCATTACAAGATAACTTACTCCTGTATCGCAGGTGTTAGTCTCACCCTCACACTTAGTGTGTGTGCAGCACATGTTGTTTTAGTGAGCGTATTTTTTAGGACTGGCACCTCTTTGAGGTTCTGGTTTTATTTAATGGTCTGGCTCCATACTTTGGCACATCGTCATCTCCTTTACAAAGTGCAATGAAACGACAGACAGCAAGTAATTCAGTACAGTATCTGCAGGATGGTGTTTCTGTTGGTGCTGCTGATGTGAAGCGTTACTTGTGATGCACCTTGGAAGAGACCTAGTGCCACCTGCTGGTGAAAATCTGATTTGACTTCCAAGAGAGATGAGACTGTCCTGCTGTAAGCACTTTGGTACATCATAAATAATAATAATAAAAAAAAAGCTTTCAGCTTGCTATGAGTCCTTTCCAGTGTTTCCTTTGAAATATGATTGCTGACTTTCTCTTGCCTTCACAACCAATAATGACCTAATTTGCCAACATTTACAATGTGTTAGATTTAGTGTAATAGACCAACTCAAAGTAGTACAAACATGCTGGTGGAGTGGAAGGAAAACTATACATGGTTTTCACAATTTTTTTTAAAAGTAAATAATCTCAAAAGTGTGGTGTGCATTTGCATTAAGCTCATTTCAATCTGACACTCTTAAATAAAATCCAGTCCAGTCTGTTGTCTGCACAAATTTTGATATGCGTGCTGTTTGATCTCAGTATGAATGCATCTGTTCTGTTAAGGCCTTAATATAGTGAACATTAGTGAACAGACAGCAGCCAGTTCTGCACCCCAGCACAAAGGACGAAGGGCAAGAAGAAAGTCAGTGTCAAAGGACAGAATTTCTATTTGAAATTTGCAACGAAACTTCTGAGAGACTCACAGCAAACCTGTTTTAAACACATGGTCAGGTAAATTCAGAACTGAACTTTTTTGACTTGCATGTAAAACACTTCATGTAGCAGAAAACATCCGAACATTCAGCCTGCCTTCCTGTTACTGTATATGTAATGCGTAGTGGACCAAAATGACCAAATTAAATATTGATTGGCCCCATTGTGACCGAGCGCTCAACACTGACTTGGAATATGTGAGAAAACGAATGTTGTACGACATTTTAACAAAACCCCCCGTTAACTATAATTTAATAATATTGATGGTTCTGGACGCGGTTGGAGTTTGCCGTTGCCATTTTCTGAAGTTTTGAAGAGCTCTGGATGTTTTCTGACAAATGTGGTCTGAGCCTTTATTTTCCCTCTGATAAATGAATATTAATGTAGGCGTCTAAAAGCTTTGATCTTCATTTCTGCCTTAGATGTTTGCCAAGTGAGAGCAGTTCTCATGTGTAATCTTTTTTGATTTCATTTCGAAAAGCATTTGCACTGCACCAACTGTTTTCTAGCAGGGAGTAGGAGGTAGGTATGAACATTTAGTTAACGGAACAGCACATTTGATTGTTGTGTCGGTGCTTGGAAGGACTGGTGGCTCTTGCATGAACAGCGTCCCTGCATGAGATCCCCTCCTGCGTCAATTCATAGACAAACAAGCAAGCATCCACACTGTGCATATATATGTGTAGTTATACCGTTATTCACTTGTCGAATGATGGTATAACTCTTAAAATGCGTCTACATCGATTTCTGTTCTGTGCAGAATAAGTCCAGTTGAGGTCTGACTACTCACCAAACTAATTCAGATAAAAAATAATAATAGAAAAATAAAACTTTTGCACTGCACAGGGACAAGCTGATCGTTAGCCATAGATGGTCTGTGACAGTATTACCTTTCCTTTTACATGAAAATAAGTAACAACAACCATTTTCAGTATGTAACTTACATTATTTTTAATATTGTGCATCATGGCGCACCCTGGTTGTGTCTTCAATATCTGGCAGTGTTTGGAAGGTAAAGAAACCATGTTTGTAGTCAACTTTGCCTCAGCTCACCTCATGCATTAATTCACTTTAATGTTCTCTTGAGTTCTGACAAAATGGTACGCTGCAGACTGTGTTCATTGTTTATTGAGTAACTGTAGTTTGAGCCTTTATGCGCAGCACGACATTGAGACAACAAACTAATCCGTGAGGAGTTGAGGGTCAGTCCTCCTCGTAAAGCATGTCCCACTTTTTCTTTTCAGAAGAATTAAACAATTCACTGATATATGTTTTGATTTTCTTCATGGTGCCTATTTGTCCAGATTTTTTTGTTTTCGTCGTTTGTTTGTCTGATGAGCTCGATCTCATCGCTCTTTGGTGAACGTTCCTCTGTTCGTGCCTCTTCTTCCCTTTCATTTCCTGCTTGTCCAGCCACTCCTTCCACTGCGCCTTCATCAGTGCGTCCTGCTCCGCTTTTGCTTTGTCCTCGACGCTTTCCTCCTCTCTGCCCGTGAGCATTTGGGAGGGATCGTGGGGGCATTGTTTCTCCACTGATTTCTTCATCAGCTTGCAGCTGTCACAGACAGCTGGGTCACCTGACGGAGAAATCGGCTCTCGTCGGGCCTCTTGCGACGCACTGTGATCATTGCCGGGAAAATGCTTGACGTCTGTGTCTCTGATATCCACCAAATCGAATTCACTGAATGTGCCTAAAGTCTTCCTGAAGCCTTGATCTGGTTCTGGTGATGAGTGTGTTGGATAGTCACTACCGCTCTGTGGTTTTTCTCCTCCTCCTTCATCTGTAAGCTGCATTGTCTCCATCTCTTCTGTATCAGATAACCTATTAAATCCGGGGGTTTCTCTGTTTTGAGTCACCACTGCTTCTCCCAAATGCTCCTTAAACTTGGCTGCTATGTGCACTCTCAGCTCGAGATACATGAGAAGAATCTCTTCCTGCACTTCAGCGATTTTCTTCTCCACCTGTTTATTCACCATTCTGTTGATCCATACGATACAGAATCTCCTGTCACTTGCTGCCTGCTGTCGCAACCTGACCAGTCAGAAAAAGTGAATTTATTGGCTAAACAGAGATACAGTGGATTGCATTGATACATGCCTTTTTTTTCTTTTTTTTTTTTTGCCGATCTTTATACAAATTCTAAAAAAAACATTTGAGCCTGATTCAAATAAAAACATAAGGTAACAAACATTATACAAAGAAAGTAGCACAACATAAAAAAGTTACAACCATCACACAGTAAGGAAAATGTAAAATTTTTGAGGAAAAGCTGCACCTGAAGCGAGAGGCAGTGTGGCCTGTCTTTCTTCTAGAGGCTGCCATCAGGAAATTTTCTCTTCTCCGGTTCCGCGTGAAAAGTTAGATTGTTTTTCATACATGGAGGCTATAACACATTAGAGCCAACATTGAGACGTCATTAAGATCACATTTGTTTTTTTATTGGTAATGACACATAAATAGGAAAGCAATGTATTGTCAAGGCTCTATTGGTCTTGCTCTTTCTTGCTCTTTACCATTGTCCAAGCTCAATTACAGTGTATAACTAAAGTAATTTTTATGAAGCATAGTTACTTACCACTGCTAGCTAGAAGGCTTAAATTCTCTCCCTCTCCTTTTGGTAGTTGTAGTCTAAACTGTAAGTTTATTTTTCTTTTGTATATGTTTAAATTCACCAGTTTTAAAAGTCACATGTTGTGTAAAACGTTGTTGCCATGGAGTATGGTCCAGTTCCATCTTGAATCATAACATGTTTTGAAAAATATTTTATTTTGTTTCCTCCTATCCCCTCACAATTCCTATAAAAATAAATGTGATTCAAGCATTTAAAAAAAAAAAAAAACTTACATTAGTTTTAGATCCTCTAATTAGTGATCCACAACGTCCTGTTTGACTAAGATGCTAATGTGAGAAAAAAGCTCCTAGCCACTTTTCATAATGGGAAGAAGGGGAGAACATGCCACTCATGTAACCAAGGTGTGTGTTAATATACTCACCTAAACTTGCTCATATCTACAGATTGAGCAATAACTAGAAAAATCTGAAAACTACAAAAGCTGTGAGACAAAAGGCTAGCGTGAGAACCTGTGTTTCTCTTGTCATTACATGCATAGTGATGTCGATGGAGTTCAAATTAATTTCTAAAGCCAACTGTTTGAAAACAGCAGCAAATTGTTTGGTGTAAGTTGGTCAACTAAGTTGTACATTTATTTTAAGAATTTCACACATTGATATCTGGGTGCGTTCACACTGCAGCTTGGAGTGACCCAATTCCGATTTTTTTGGCAATTCCGATTTTTTTGCCGGGCCCGTTCACACTGCCAGTAAATGCGACCTGTATGTGTTCTGCAATGTGAACGGGCAAACGACCTGAAAGTGTCCCGCATGCGCAGTAGAGGGCGCAATAGCGTCAGCGCCAACTGCCATAAAAAGAAGAAGTGCTCAGTGTTTGCGGAAGTAAACATGGAGGCTAACGGTGGAGCTTAGCTTACACATTTGAAGTTGTTGTCCGGCCGGAGCAGCATATTAACAACTTCATCCTCATATAATCCGTCATGGTTGTTGTTTTTCTTCCCACTTGCGCGTATCAGGACGAGAATAGTGAGATTTATTGAGAATCAGTGACGTTCAGTTCGGATGAATGCGACCTGGACATTAGTAGGTCGCATTTGCATCGGAGACGTGTAGGATATGGGTTACATTCGAAAAAGAATCCGACCTGTGCTGTTCACACCGCCATAAAAAGATAGGATACAGGCCACATTAAGTAAAAAAGAATTGGGTCACTTCAGGCTGCAGTGTGAACGCGCCCAGGCCAAAGAACGCTGGATGGGTTCTATTTATTGCATAAACTCAGGCTTATTCCGATTTGCCACTGTTCATTTTGGAATCTCCAACAGCTGTTGCACTATTTCAGACTCGTGATTATGACCACAGACCATAAACACGGTCACACAACAGACTCACTTTAAATTCCACATCATTATTTTGCCGCCTCTGACTTATTTGAGCTTTGAGCAAATGCTTGCTACTCATTTGTCTGGGATATCTCTCATATCCAGATCTAATTACAGATGCTTTAATTGTCTTCTGAAAGAAAGGCTGAAAGAAAGGGTAGCAGAGGAGTTGAGGAGCACTGTTGATTGATGATTTTATATATAAAGTTTTATTCGGGCTGGCTCTTAAAGTGAGACACGTTGGTTGAGAAATATTTTAAAATCTATTAAATCTTCTGCTCTCTAAGTGGTTTGTGTCCACAGGGTCCGCTGGGGCTGAGATGCTGAACATAGTGGGGCAAGACAAAAATACACACGGCATGTATGCCAAGTTCGCCTTCTATACGCAACTAAACGTAATTCAAATGCCAATCTGATTCTACTGCATGGTGGTTTATTTGACTCAGTTTATTTTATTTATTTATTTTATTTTATTTTTTAAAAAACACCTTTTCACCTCTAAAGTTACTTTAAAAGCTAATTTGTTTGCAATAATAAAAAAAAATTCTCCTCATCTTCAACTTTGCTTTGTAAAGAATGCTGTGGAAATTTTTTAAACCCTTTGACTGCAGATGACGGCTTTAGCTAAATGATGCAAAGATGGAAAAAGTGAAGAAAATCCAAGTAGAACAGCCTGGCTTTGCTTCAGGTTTATCTAATTTTTTATGAAATATAATTGGTGTGAATACTTTTGCACCAATTATATTGGTGCAAAAGTATGATTTAACCCTGAAGTTAAATCAAAAGTGTCTTTACCAACCTAATGTTTAACATCACTGAAAAAATGTAATGGCAGAAATTTTGTTAGCCTTCAGCAAAATGACTAAGCTGGCTGAAATTCATGGTTAAAACTAAGTTCAAAGTACTTTTTAAAATCAATTTTAATTGTTAAAACAACAACAACAACAACAACAACAACAACAATAATAATAATAATAAAAAGATGTGAAAAGAAAACCCCAAATTCCACCTCTACGTTCAGTCTAATTTTCTTGAGAAAAAGTGATCTTGATGCCAGGTCAGTCTCAGAGTTTCTTAGCGAAGAGGGAGAATGTTTTACCTTTAAAGTTGTTGGACTTGGAGGACATTTTTCACTATGAAGGCAGAGTTATTTCAAAAGCTTTGCAGCATTTATAAAGATAAGTGTCAAAGAAATGCTGCAGAATTATTGGTGTGTATAATAGAATCATTTGATGGTGTGAATGTGCATGTGGGTGTCGTTTTAATGAAAGCGGATGAGTCACTGGGAGAAACTTCTAAGGTTCGCTACTACAGTTTCTCAAGTCTTAAGCGTACGCTGGTATGAAGAAACACTCTGCAGCCTTGTCCAAAAAACAAAAAATAACAGTTCGATTTTGAAACATTTTAGAAATCTTTGACAGGTATCGCCCCACAGTTTTCTTTTTAAAAATACAAGCCGTTCTCCAATACTTCCGCTTCTCTCAGTTATTAGACAAAGGTGATGATAATCACATCACATTTAAATGGCTCAGATTGTTAAAATTGTGTATCATGTCACAGAGTTTACTATACCAAACAAGTGGTTAGGTTAGTACACCAGCCTCACTAATGCTGAAGTTTTTACAATGTCTGAGAATTCAAAATACTAACAGATCTTTTTACCATTAACTTGGTATTAGTTAGTCTGGCATATCAACAGTTTTTCCAACTCGTTTCTAGAAAGTTGGGTTGACTTCATTTCCAGATTCCTCATACTAACACCTGTTTCTGAGCCAGGGTTCATCTACCTGGACTTCTCCAAACATTCTCCTCCACTTTGTGTAGTTTTTGTTACGCAAAGAATACTATACTGGAGCAAATGATCACAGTTAATTTATTGTAGTGAAATATATGCCAGCATTTCATCTAAGTACTTCTAAATGCAGTGCCAGTTCTGGTGCTTGCACACCATCTATTTCTTTCTTTCTCAGAAACACACATAAAAACCTTTTGGACCTTCCACTCACAAGATGCACTGAATGCAGCATGACTCTAAGTAAAGCCAAGGAGATAACGAGAGGGAGTTTGAATTTCTTCCTGCCTGAGCTGCTTTTTTTCCCCCCTATCAGCACTGACCTTGCTCTGATTACAGTCTTGTACTTCTGTACTGGAAAGTGTGCTGTTTGAGTGGGTGCTGTGAGCATCTTTTGGTGACTGATATATTTAGAAATGACTGGAACCTATACACCTCTAGATTCTCAGCCTTCAATGAAATAACCCTCGCACTTAACAAGTCTTTGTAGCCCATTGCATATGTTACTGAATCTAACGTGTCGGTTATAGTTGCATTACCCAACGTTCACTGTACCTTATTCCATCATGGCTTATATGTTATATGTCATGTAAGCTACAAAATACTATTAGAAATACGAGTCATTTGTATTTTACACTGAGTTTTTTTTTTTTTTGGATAACATACTGAATGCTGAATGCTTTGGTGTTATATTGAGATCATTTTTTTTTTCATTAGCAATTTTTTTCTCTGGTGAAACAGTGATTACTTCCTTGTTTTATCTGGTTTATGTACATATAGCCTATGTACAGCTTGGGAAAAAATAAATAAAATGAATATTGGATTTCAGTAGTTTTTCGTCACTGTTCTAAATTACACTTTGCCTGGCAGAGCCTCACGGGAAACTAGATTTAAGAAGCCCACTGAGGGAACACTAGATTATTAAAGATTACTTTATAGAAGCGGGGGGGGGGGCATGCAGTATTAGCTGTATGTACTGAAATTATGCATAATAATCTACTGCATACATCCTGTTGTATGTGTATGTAATGGTGCATCTACAAGGAAATTAACATTTATACCGCGTAGCACCATTTTGCGTATGCTTTGCACAATGGCATGTTTCACTGAATGCGCGTTACTTCTTTCCTTTTAAACCCACAGAAAATGTGTTTAAAGATACCAACATAGATAATGAAGCAAGATGAGAAAACAGTTTCTCAGCACCTTTCCAATTTAATGAAATTATCATTTCACTTTACTGTGCATTTGAAGTTAATTTAAAACTGCGGGCTCATTCTCTTTGTACTTGTCGGATTTTGATATCCAATATGACTAATCCAGACAGAAAAAGTCACTGGCATTTTTCATGAGTACCTCTAAAGGGCTTTAGTTTATTAATCATAGCTAGCTTTATACAGAATGTATTTTTGAAGATGCTCCTTTTGTGTCAAAGAAAAGCTTTTATCGAAAATATCTATAAGCACAGAAGCAAATAATTAATTTCACTGCCAGCTGACTTGCAACTAGATCATGCTCAACTGCAGGAATAATGTCATTCTCTGCTACAATCTGTGAGACTAATCAGAGACAGCATAAAACGACTTTAATGCTGCACAATGAGTTACACCACACTTTTCAGTACAGAGGAGGGGTGTTTCTTTCGGACAAAGATTGGTCTGCCTGAACTAAGAATTTTTGTTTGGTTGGTTTCTTACCTTTAAATTAGCACTGTTTTTTTGTTTGTTTGTTTGTTTGTTTGTTTTTTTAAGCCTGAGTATCAGCAGAGGCGGCCCGAGTGCCACCAGCAGTAGCTGCACCACAGTTTGAGAACCACGGATTAGGTAAAACTAATTACTCAGAGGGCACTTATTAGAGAGAAGAAATCTTGCCAATGACGCCCATAATGACCTGTAAAAAAAAAAAAAAAAAAAAAAAAAAAAAATTTTTTGGTTTTTTTTGAAAAAAAAAAATTTTTTTTGAATGGGATTCTATTAGCGTGTGAAATTCTCTGAAGCCAAGACCTTGAGACTTCCATTATTAAAAAACATAAAGCTTTTTTTGTCTGAAAGTACTTTTACTCAGATGTATTACACGTCTACGTGGTATAAACATGACGCATATTGAAAATTCAGAGGCATTTTAAAGTGACTTGAGGCGATGAAGGGATGGAAAAAGCAGCTTAAGCTGGAAGCAATAGGTTTTTCCTCTCCCAGTTTATTGCATTTTTTTGTTAGATGTTGAGTGCAAATTGGCAATCTGGAAGCAACCAGAACTTTTCAAGGTTAGTGACAGTTCAAATGGGAAACGGAGACATGGCGGGGACAAAGGGACCGGGCGCCTAATCAACAGTCACGATGGAGGCAGTTGTGCAAGTAGCAAGTGATGACCTAAGCAATGTCAAGGAGTGATAAAGGAAAAGGGAGGAAGATAGGCACAGACAAAGAGACAGACAAAAGTAAACAGAGATGATGAATCCATGTATAGATCCAGAGGAAGGAGCGATTCTCCCAGGAGGAGCTCTGTTTGGCCTGGATCCCAGTGTTGATTAGCCACTGTAGTGACTCTGCTTAAAACAAACCAGAACGTGGCTTTTTTTTCTTTTATTTTTTGTTTTTGTTTTTTTTAACATCCTTGCATCCCTTAATTCTCCATGATCATGTGGTTTTCTTCCACTACCTTTACATATTTAGACTTAATTTTCTTTTAACCTTTCACTTTTATTCTTAGTTTGTTGACCAATTGCACTTATTCTTATTTATAGAAGCCTGCTTTTTCTTTTTACTCTTTTTTTAAAGATTGGTTTGTTATATTAGGTAGCATACATGATAAGAATGACGGTGATTTCAGTCTGCTGGACAATCTGATTGAAGAACTGTAGTTGAATAATATCAGCTTACGAATGCTTGCAAAACTTCCAAAGGAGAATTTATCATAACTTTATATGCAAAATATATACAAAAATGTGTGAGTGAACCTGGTATAAGCTTAAAATATGGGACATGAAAAACACAAACAAACATTCAAAGCAAAAAGTGCAGCCAAAATCAACGTGAAAGGTAAAACACAATGACTGTTTGATAAAGGTTGAAAGAAAAGACTCAGTTGCGCCATCAATAGCAGCAGGAGATCAAACAATAGTTTGATCTATGAAAACAGTGTGTCTGTCCACTCTACAAAGCTTTTATTGTTACCGGCTGTTGAGAAATCTTCTGACTTTGCTTCTGTAATTTTGTCGCGTTTCCACTTTCTGTGGCTGCTTGGCAGTCAAGGAATTCATTATTTATTTAAATTCTGGAGAAATGGTCAAAGTCTATGAGGAAAGTAAAATCTATTTTTGTATCTTACAAACAGCTCTGTGTGTGCACGTCTTTGTTTCCTGCCTGCCATGCCTGCCCATCTGTCGGTTAGTCTGACACCAGTCAGCTACCAGTGACAAAGCCTGCATCTCTTCCCGTTTCCTCCGCTGATGACTCTGCAGCACAGAGAAGAGATTTGCACGGGCTTTCAGGAGCTTTTGTCAGCTCTTCTGTCTGTTATGTCATGCAGAGTTACAGCTGAAGTGCGAGGCATTCGTGTGTTTGTTTTGCTAATGATGTGCGGTGCATGTTTGAGCGCGTGTCTTTTGTTGTGCATGCGCTGTGATGTGTGATGAGTTATGAGGAAACAGATGGTGCCACACTGCAGGGTTTGGAGATGCAAGCATACCAACACAGGAGATTCAAACAAGGACGGATGTAGAGCACGGATGTTTGTTTTTGAGCATTTGGTTTTGATTGCGTGCACACCAGAAATTTCTCATTTTTGTTTAAAAATACACAAAACTTCAGCATTCTCTCTGCATATTTAACTAAATCAAAGAAATGTAATTTTGCTGGGCAACTCTGCTTGCCTTTCAGAGTAATGTGTTTCAGTTAGATATTTGTGTGTCCACTGCATTTGTGTGTATGTCATTGGTGGAGTATTAATGCCCAGCCAGTAACCAAGGATATAATCAGTATTTTAGACATTAACCTACCAGAATCTTTAGCCAGCAACCAGTTTTTGTAACAACTTGACCTTTGTAGCATTATTAAAACAGCAACCTCCAGTTACATATTGCAGAGAACGTAGCTTCTACTTCTAAAACTACCAACCTTTTTCTTCCATGACACACGTTGAAAGCTCAAACGAAGAGAACAGAGCACTTTTGCTGTCATCTTCAGAAAAATATCACTTTCTCGCAGCATGAATGATGAACCACCTACTCAGGGTGATATATGTTATCATGACTTGAAAGTTGAAAATTAGTCCTAAAAGAATCTATTTCGATGTTAATGTTGTTTTTTTCTAATGCTAGCCAAAAGCATATGGACTCTCAGTGCTTTATACCTGAAAACACATTTCTAAAACTAAACATTTTTCCTTCATCTTACACTTTATCATATCCAATTGTTTTACATTGACTTTGACTTAAGCGAAACACCGTGCTGTGGCATGCAGCGCAGCATTATAAACATTTCCCCGTAAGGCTTTTTTCTCTCTGCAATGCCACTGGTTTTGCGGATGTATGTTGTTTGGAACTCAGCAACTGTCGTCATAAGACCTGCTGACTGACACAGCGCTGATCAGGACGAACACAACAGCAGACATGAAAGGTACAGCTGTCGTGTCCTGGGACCTGAGTCTACTGTAATACAAGAACAAGCACACTCTCTCCCACATACATGCACATGTACGCACACCCACAAACTGCATGGCTGACAGTGCCAAGAAGCCAAGTGGCACCTCCCTGTTGTTGTGTCGCCCTGTCTGGCTTGGTGTCTGGCTTTTTGCTTTTCGAATGTAAAGGGAACGGAAAGCTGCAAGATATTGATTTCCTTTATCTGCAGCTATGTTTGAGATGTTTGTTTAGATTTTGCTTTTTTTGTTGTTTTTATTCCTCTTTACTGTATCAATTAACTCTATTAATATTCATATACGCATGTTAGTTTTTAATGTATGGGTTGATTCTAATCATGGGCTGGTTAGCAGTGTGAAAAACATTAAGATTTATGGTAATGTGTGTTTATGAAAATGTGGAAAAAGTGACGGTATTGAGACAAAATTTCATTTTGTAATAGAAAATGTTTACTATGTTAGAAAACTAAACTACTTTGAGCATCAAGGTATGAAAACATAATGACTTGCTGCAGGTAGGGTGAAGGTGAGGTCATACATCAATGTGATAGTGAAATATTACTGCAGGTCTTAACCATTACCCAACTAGCGCACGCTACCAGAACACAGGGGTGTTTTTATTCCTACAGCTCCAGCCCCTGTTGCACATTTTTCATGTTTTTGGCCACTATACCTGCTACTGCAGTGCCATCAGAACAGAAAGATTTGAGAAAATGTAGTAAGGTGGAGAAGAAAGCTACGTAGCTTCTGAAATTTAACTTAAAAAAAATACTCAGAAGAAGTTAATGTGCTTAAAACACCATGTGCTGCTGGTCGCTGCTCACTCAGGTTGTTCTCTTCTTTTACGTTTTCAGCATTTCTCTTTGTTTATTTTATTTTTATTTGTGCACAGCTTATCGCTACTGATGCAAGTGTTCCACACTGAGCAGGTCCTGTTGACGCTGTACAGTATCTACTGATGCAGTAATGATTTTTGACTAAACTGAACACCTTTGTAGGTGTTTCATTAACTCCTTGAGATTAACTCAGTTTTGATATTTAGGGGTGTTAGACAGTGAATGATGAATGTCACCAGACTCCAGGATATTACTTTCAGAGTGCAGACATAAGCAGCCGAGTGGGTAAAAAAAAAACACACAAAAAATATAACTTTTATATGCATGAGCTTTAACTTTTCTAAATCACCTACAAAGATGAGTAAATCATCACAAGACAAAAAACATAATAATAATCGAAACAGCATCAATTGCAGCTTGTGAAAGAGAGACACCTGAAAACGGTGTATGTAGCTGTATTGTGTACTATATGGAAGATATGTAAAGCATAGCGAAAGTGTTCTAATGAAGCTTATCAAAAACATTTTAAATAAAGCACTGTTGGTATCATTAGTATTCCGACTATTCTATCATAAGTCAATTAAAAAAAAAAATTAAAAAACACTTTTCAGGCTACAGTCAGAATTAGAGTTTAGTGCTTGAGTGACAGCTAGATGGAGAGAGAAAGAGACAGAGAGAGAGAGCAGTGTGCAGAGTTGTGAGTGACTGTCTGTGGGGTAACCAAGAACCTCACAGCTGGTTGGCCTTTGCTGCATGCATGCGCGAGGTGCGGAGCGAGTTAGTGTTTGTGTGGGAGCCTCTCTCATACAGGAGAGTAATCCAGCAGAAGCCTCAGTTGTACGCTGGAGCGTGTTCAGCCTCTGGATGTTAGCTCTGCCTCTCTCAGCTGTTGGACAAAGCCTTACTGTAGGTATTCATTCATGCATAGAAAATAATGTTTGGAACGTCTTCCTGCTGTTTTTTTCTCTCTTTTTTTTTTTCTTGTAGGAGGCTCTTTTAGACAGGCTGATGTAAAACGGTATAGATCTACTTGTTAAGATATGCTGGTATTGTTGCATTGTAGCATTTGCCTGTTCCAGGAAGGTGTCATTTTTTAATTTGGGATGAAAGAATTTAGCGTAAGACCAACGTTTCCATTCCTTTGTCATGTTCACCTGTTTTGCATGCAGATTTCCATACAAACTTTCCATATACCTGACCTTTGCTAGGACTTATTGCTTACTAGAATGCATTACCCTTAGGCACAGGTGTTGGGTGTTTGTTTGTTTTTTTTTGTGGCTGGGATGGCAGGACGGAGGTGCAGCGGGTGTGTCGTGTGTCCCGTTTCCGCCGAGCGTGGAACCTGAGCTGGCTGCTAGTGTGACACGAGACTGGCCGGACTCTGGGCAGGGAGGGGCGCTGACGGGGAGGAAGAGGTGAGGATGTGCTGACATAAAACAGGGAATCACCAAATAAGTATGGGATTTGTTTGGTTTTGAATTTAGTAAAGTGCAGAAACGTGCTCTGCAATTTGCACTTCTATTTTGAGAAGCCATTATTGCTAGATTGTTTATGCGAGTCCTAAGTCCCTGCTTCCAGGGTTTTGGTGTTGAACGTGCCCAGGAAGAGAGAAAAACATTACTTGTGGGGCTGGGGATAGGAAGACAAAAGATAAAGGAGGATGAAGGATGAGATGTGAGAGCGGGAGTGAGGCAGAGCAGCAGAAATGTCATGAGAGTAGAGAGGATGAGAGAGAAGAGGAAAGACTACAGCAGGTAAAAATAGAGAAGATAGCTGCAGGGGGTGAGGAGGAATGGTGTAATAAGACGATATGTGCCTATTTGTGTTCACTCATCAGACTGGCATTAGACAGGTTACAAGGCATCCATCTACTGGAGAAGCGGTTTTCATCAATTTTAAATATCAACTCACATTACTCCTCAAAATCTCAGTATATGTGTGTCTGTCTACAGACTGTGAGGGCCAGAAATCCAACATCTTGGGTCTGAAATACGTAATTCTGGCTGTTCTGAATGCGTACTCACTCGTATACAGTGCATGCATAATGCACACTGTTGAATTCTCTCAGGACTGGCTAATGTGTTTTTAACATCAGGAACAGATCCAAGGACAAGGATTTATGGGGACTTTTTCCCTAAGGGGTTGCTGAATCAGTCTCTTTCTCATGAAAATTGCACATTCTTAAAAACGCATTATCCACACAGTATGTTTTTTTTTTTAGCCTTTTATTCATCACTGAATAAGAAAAGTTGAGCAGTCAACATTGCAATTTGCTTATTACTTGTCTTCTATGCTGGGCTTGTGAATTGAGCTGGATAATTTCAAAAGAATTTGAAATATATGACTGATTAGCTGCCAAAAAGCAGACCAGAGTTCAAGTGTCGCTGCTACAGGAGTAACTATCTGCTGAGGGGAAACTGGAGAGGAAAAGACACTCTGTCTTTGCAGATGGGATTGCTTAGTTACACTTGTGGACTGTGGCTGCCTGGCTGCTTCCATTCATTTTTGTGGAAAAACAAGTAAACTTGAACGCTTAGAAGATGGTAGGTTATGTACTATTTCTAAACTCACAGCCTGGAGGATGAAGATTTTACAAAAAACACATGATTCTAAGCCCTATTGTCTTCTTGCTTCAAATACCTGAGCGATGCTGTGTTTCAAAATAAGTTACGTCTGTTCATCACCCTCATGACGCATAAAGCTTTTACTGCATCGATAGAAACTAGATGCTGATGTAGGGGAATTCAGTTGTAAGTTGGTCATGTAAATACTGTATTTATGCTGTGCCTCAGCATAATGGCAGATTTGGCTGAGGCAACCACCTCGTTCTGCATTTCTGCATCACGATTCTGGAGGCTGGGGCTATCTGGGGCTTTCAGGTCTGATGGGCAGCAAGGACTTGTCACTCATTTCCAGTATGGCGTCGTTGAAGTTGCTAAATGGGGTGTGACTAATGACACTTGGCAACCACCACTTTCCGTGTGGCAAACCATTTAACTACTGAGGAAAAGATGAATATCTCCAAAATAATATGGTATTTCCTTTTAAAGTTGGAGTGTGATTTTAAAAGGGTGTTTGACCCCACTTAGTTTCAGATTCTGTGAACGGGACTGTGCTACTTTAAAATAACTGCACAGCATTTTTGTTGTAAATTTTCCCTTTCCCCACACAGAGAAATTAATTTAAAAAGCATAAATGAACATTTTTGCAAATTTTTTTGCACAAGAAAAAATGCACAAGACAGCCAAGAATCCAACTGGAAATTGCCAGACATTGCCAGAAATTGTTTGGATCATTAAACTTGGGAAATCAATGCAGAACACAACGTCTACCAAGGATAAGGGTATTGATAATGAATTCTGAAGATCAGATTTGGCTTCTTTAGGTGAAGATTTGCATGGTAATTTATACTGCAAGAAGGAGAAAATCAGGAGAAAAGTTATATTAGGAGACCTAACAAACTTGCACCCTGCGGGGAGCTGTAAATGCACTTTGCTTATCTGAGTCTGCTTGTAGCTTACTGTGAAAAAAAGGTCCCTGCTGCTCTTGCTAGTTATCATCGGTGAGCATTGATGGGGAACATTTTGAGAGAGAGGTTGCTGATTTATTTAATAATTCAACCAGAGGACATCTGCAAATGTTTTTTTTTAGTTAGTAACAAAAAAAAAAAAAAAAAAAACTTGGCAGGGGTTATTTAGAAAAAATACAAAAAGAACAAAATAAATAAATCCTATCTTATTGCATGTTAACTTGAAAAGTATACAGTACATACTATGGACACTTGTGATGCATAAAAGACAAAGAAACACATCAGCTGTCTTTTCTGTTGTGGAGCTACTGAGTCAGCAGACTGAGTTCAAATCGTTCTAGACGTATAGGCAGAGATTTTTTCAGAACTGGTCCCAGATCAGTTTGAGAGCTTTGTCAGTGTAATTGCAGACAGTTTTTTTTTTTTTTTTGGTTGACAGCTTTGGTTGGCAGCGGGTGAACAGCTTGTATTTCTGCAGTGTCAGCAACACTTGATGCTCCCAGCTGAGCTTGTCACCATATTCAGAGATGATGATGTGATCTGGTTTGTGTGTGAAAGAGATGCTGCAATTCTTATTGATGTATTTTTTTATTAACAGCAAACCATCATATTGCTCCATTGACACATCCAATTATCAATGGATTTAAGCTGATTTTTTTTTTTTTTTTTTTTTTCAATTTAGGGTTTTAGTGTATTGGTCTGTTTTGTATTTCATATTTCCCCTTATTCCATTGTTTACATTTCTGATTCCACCACCTCCGCCGCAATCTTTCTTTCACAGTGGAACATTATTATTTATAATAATGTTATAAATATCTTCATTATTTATGGAGCACGGCTCTGTTGTGTAGTTGTCAGGTGCCAGTGGCTCGAGGATGTGTTTGAGGCATTGGTTTCTATTTAATGCAAGGCAAAATTTGCTTAGACATCCTCTTCAGCCTGATTGGAAAGTATTTTGTAGCACAACCGAGAAGAATGTATTGCAGGTTTTAGTTCATCTGGCACAACTGGGAGGATGAGTCCTGTAACAGCTGGCAGAAGGAAACAAAACTGGGTTCATATTCCAAGTATCCAGGAAGGGTAGTTCTCATAGAGTTACACACGGAGGGCAGCTGAGGTAAGATTATGAAGGATTATGGTACAAAGGATTACCATAATAATATGAGTGATTTGTCAAGCAAGTCGCTAAAGTTCTCTTGTCAAATTATACACTTAAATGTCATTTTTTAAACTAAATGGATAATTGAAATAAAATAAAAAATCACATGTGTAATTAAAGTTCTACCTTTAGTATAATTACTGGTTTTAGACCCCACTATTATTTTATAGGTGAGTCATGATACATCCAGTTAGTGCCGCAAGATGATATCTGACCGAAATATAAGATTTGTCTGGTGATTATTTGCAGACCGAGCAGCACAAATTGGTGCTGCTTGCAGTGGTTGCTTTAAAGTGGTTTCTCATCTGTTGGTAACCAGTAGAGGACAAACCACTAGCTATGGATGAAGCCCAGTTTCCCATCAAATGCATGTAGAACATGCATAAACTGGAGCCACAGTTTATGAGGTTAAAGCTTCCTCCTACTAATGGAGCAACAGCATACCAAACAGTCACATCTGGACATGTGCAAACCTCAAAAAGGCAATTTGAAAGTCTGCAATTACTTCAACAGGCAAAAATAAATAAACCGACCAAACCACAATGCAGCTATTTATTGATTTATTTTAAAACAACTTATTATTGATAATTAGCTTCCAAAATAAACCACCTTATTGCAGTCGCTGCATGCTATTATAACAGAGAAATCTATCTAATCTATTGATTATATAGCCAATACTGTGAACATAGTGCAAAATCTATTATCTTAAACAATGTTTATTAATTCAAATGAACCAAATTTCTTCAAAAGTATTTTCATTATATGTGTGAAAACATTGTGAGTAATCAGCACTGTTCTTCAGTTACTTTCTCATTATTCAAGCACTTATCTGGGCACACATGTGCCCCAGTAATCCCTGCTGCTTGTTATTTGAAAGGTTATGCAAGATTTATTTTTGGTAGTTAAGCATAAATTCTTCATAAGCCATCATTCAATTAGGAGGGATTTCCTTTACCTCACAGAAAGTACTTATTTGATGTCACAGAGCTATTGATTGTAATCATGGATGGAGGATTGATGGCATTATAAGGGGATGATCCTTGGGAAGTCATTTATTGTAAAGCAGGTCCGACAGAAGGGGTTATTTCTGTAGAGAGCAGGATATGCTGGCAATGAGAAAACAGGACACTGATCAAACCATGTCATCCTTTGAATTGTTGTTTTAGAGAATCTCTAAAAGCTGTAAGAGCAACAGAGGGATTTAAGAGTGAGTAGGAGATACAGAGAAATAGATTAACAGACTGGGCAATAGTTAAACTATAATTACAAAAAAGTTGTGGTTAATTTTGCTCATGTAAAAGAGTTTTTGCTTTATTTTGGACTTAGTAAGTTCTTTAAAAAGGCGTACACACCAGGCTTTCCAAATGAAGACCAAGATTTGGCTGAAAATGTTCGAACTGGGACAGAAAAAGGATTTTGGAAGATGTTGGACACAACTCGTCACTGCTGCAAAATACAGTTAAGAGACACAGAAATTATATTCAGCTGCACCGAGTTCTCATTTTTGAGAACTTTCCCTGCGCAAAACCCCCTGAACTCTATCATTTCAAGTTGCTGAAATGCCGGAAAAGGCGAAAAAAAGATCAGTCTCAGAGCTGCGGTGTATTTTTAATTACGCCTGGGAATATGTAGTCCAGTAATTCTGATGCTATCGAAACCATCAGATAAGCAAAACCTAAAACTTTTAAGAATTCACTTGTTAAAAAGGTTCATTATCATGACATGAGGCAGTTGCGTTTCGTTTTCTGTAGCCATAAAAATCTCATGTAATTGGTAAAATTGATTATTTTGTGTAACAAGTTTGTACACGTTGTACTGTATATTTATGATGAACATAAACAGCACATTCTGCTCCATCGTACACTCCTTGCCAGAATTTTAAACTGTGATAGCATCAAACATTTTGTGATTAATTATGCATGCGCAGAGTTTCCTTCCTGATTGAAAGATACTAGAAATATCTGTGTCATATTTCTCTGAGCAGGAAAGACCAGAGTCTTTTTCTTCTAGCGTCGATTTGTAGCTGAATAGATTTTTCGGAGTGTCACTGAACAAATTAACTCTTTCCTTTTCATTCACTGTCATTTTTTTTACTTAATCACTTCATTGCTTTCTACTTTATACATGCTGGGCTGCCTCTCTAGACTTCTCATTTATGATCATGGGCCACTGATGTGCTACCATCTGTTCTGTGAAGTCATCTTTTACGATCAGAATTAATGGAACCGAAGAGAAATTTCTTTTTTCCTCTCTGCATGTCCCAAAGTGTCTATTTTTGATGAAACGCTTTTACTTCTAATGTCAAGTTGGAATTGCAATTGTATGATGCAGTGTGTTGATTCAGTTGTGCTCATTCCAGCAGATATGAGCTTTACCTGTCATTCCACCTGCTACGTCAAAAGAATAATTACCTCAATCTGGGGCTGCAGTGGGAAGAAGGTTGCAATTTATACAGCAGGCTGCTCGGCTGTTATTAGGGAAAGAGCACACCAAAGAAACCTCATTATTTAGTTGAGTGGCTCTTGTCACATTACATAGGGTCAGCCTGCACATACTGAGAAGCAATCATACTCTTATAGCCGCGCATACTGAAGGTTCTCATCAGCATTAATAAATGGGCTGCACAGCAATTTTGAGATTATGTTTGATGCGACGTGATTTTAATGAACTGTGTCTTACTGAAGCATTTCCATCCTTTGAATGTCTTTACATTTTTGCCTTTTTATAACCACAACACCACCGGAACTTTATAAAACTAATAGTGCGTGATTGTGAAGCCGAAGGTTACATGGTGGTGTAAACCGTTTTCAAATAAACTCTGGTACTCCTAAATAAAATACTGAAACACATACATAGAAATTTATTTTTGAGGGTAAAATGATCAAACTGCATACAGTTTGAGAGTTCAGAAAAATTTCAGAAAATACTGTTGACTGCAGATATTTAAATATCTGGGACAACATTACATTTTATTCCTCACTGTAAACAATACAGCCTTTTTTTTCTTCTTTACAAATGTAAGTATAAGGTAAATTTTACTAAACCATGAATTCAAAATTGAGGCTTTTCTAAGTTTCTATTTCCATCCATCTTTGTCTATGTAACACTCTGACATTGACAGAAAGAATAAAAATATCTTTCTTTGATTTGTGTGGCATTTAGCAAACAGAAATGTCTGTGTTTCTACAGATTATGTTAACATCTGGTTTATCTTAGATAAAGTCCAGTGCAACTAGTTATGTAAATTTGCTTCTCACTTCAAAATTACGAACGACTTCATGTTAGTCTGTCACATAAAATCTTGATAAAATGCATTGATGTTTGACTTTGTAAAAACTTCAAGGTTCACAAACGCTTTTGCAAGGCATTGTATGATATTGGATTTCCAAATTGGGATTAAAATAATTTCTAGACAAGTTAAACAGTTTCTAGACAAGTAAGTTGGTTTTCTGACACAATAGAGTAAAAAGATGGATTGAATGCGACGGAGACGGACAGTACTGGATTCAGTTCACCTGTCATCGAAAAAAATGATGGATGAAAGTTACTAACACCTTTGCCGTCTGACTCAGTCAGTAGCTGGTGATTTCAGGTGCAAAATCTGCAAATGTTTATTATCCTTTTCTTAAAACCAGATAATAGGTGTCACATTTTGTTGATGCATGAGTTACTTTTTAAAATAACAAAGATAAGAATCTGTAAAAATGTACAATATTTTGTTGTTTAAACTGAATTTTTACTCTGTCTTACATAAAATATAAGAGGAGGATTTTAAGACATATATACAGCTGGAAACAACCTCAGTCTTCTACAGTGTTTTCCTCCCCCGTATGTTCTAAATTTAGAGTGAGTACAAAAAAACCCGAATACATTTCTAGCAATGTATTAGGCCTCACTGGCAAACCTCAAGAGCCTTTCCTACAATAAGAGGTTGTGATCGTAGCGTCTATGTACCATGCTGTTGTTCTATGGTTTGAACACTGAAGGAGGGACTCTGGGTCAGCACTCTTTTCATGACAGATTTAAACTCCATCAGAACGAAAGAATTCTGATGCACTCAGAGTACATCGTTTCCTTTTATTTATTTGGGAACATTGGATCCGTGTGGTTCTGTGTTAGCTTAGTTATACTTTTGAAAGCTTAAATACTTGTCTTATGTACGTGTTTAAAATATGTGCATTATGACTTGCCGGGAGTCCTTTTTGCTGCGAATGATAGTCCTGGCACAATGTTTCCATCTGAGCTCTGATCAAGGTATTCAGCAAACATTAATTAGAAGTTAGTTTCAGGATTGGACATCAATTGCAAGAAAGACTCGTAACAATGCAATCTAATTTTCTCCCAGACACATAACCCCGGGATGCCAACACCTCAACATCAGGACCATTAGCTCAGCAGCATGATTTAGATAACAGCCATCTATCACTCTGTCAGCAAATAAAACTACTAAAGTTTATCTGGCAACATTCTTGAAAGGGGCAGCAGAGCCCCTCTCTACTGCTATAGTAGAGTCAAGTGAATAGAGCTTGTAGATGGGATTTGTTTGATCTGTGTTTCATTGATTCACTGCGTTTATGACAAACCCAGTTATAGCACTGCAAAACTCTTTCAGTATAGGTCATATAATATATATTTATACTGGTTGATCTCACCAAATTTAAAACATCATGAAAATCTCTATTTTAGAAGTTCCATTCAAAGAGTTGAACTACATGATTCTATATTTACTATATACAGAGTTAGATTTCAGATGTTTACTTTCTGGTTAATTTAGTGACGATGCAGCCAGTTTGTGTAAAAGAAGATGAGAGACATCAGATCCAACAAGGAAAATGTGCTTAAAATGGCCAACATGTAAAGCAATTTGGGCTTCCTAAATTCCTGAACACAGCCATAGGCTGATTACTGTCATGTAGTATTTTATACTAAAAGAGTACTGACCTAGTATTGAGTACATGCAATATGCAGTACAGTAAATTGAGTTAAGATATAAAGTTCTTTTTGTTTTAAGATTTTTAACAGTACTTTTTTCCTGAGAAAAAATGCCAAAGCACCATGTGCTGTGCTAAATAATAAATAAAGGCTGGATTTTCACATGGAAATTGATGGTGCTATGACAAAGGGGGCAAAAAGATATTTTCTGTTAATGACAAAGCAGAAATAGGTTCAGGATATTTTTAAAGGGACATTCAGAGCATGGAAATTACCTGCCATCACTGTGAGAAATGAGGATCTGGCTACATACTGTGCCCAGGGCTAACTACAGGCTACTCTTGCACAAAAGAAGTAACTGTTATGATATGCTGCCCAGAAAGAAACATAGGACTGATTAGTATTCCAAAGTAGACGTTTTTTCTCAAAAACTTATGTAAGTACTAAGGCAGATATTAAAAATGGTCAGCTCTTCACTTTTGAAAAGCTATACTCATAATGAACACTGGCACTTTGGCATTAGGCAATGCCTGACCCTAAGTATGGTGATTTTAAAACAACATGCACAAAAAGACAATATCCATATGTAGACCTGTCACAATAAGCAGGAAACCAATTAATTGTATAATAAATTAAAAGAAACTCAATAATTTTAATTTGTTTGATTTATCCTTTTTTTTTTTTTTTTACCAAAAACTGAATGAAAAAAGTCTTCAGTCTGGTGTTTTGGTCTCCTTTTTTGAAAGATAATTTTGTTTACAGAGACTTAATAATTTATTTAATTTGTTGTTTCTGTTGTTTTCTTTCATTATTTTGGATATCTCAAATGTCTTCTAGTGTCAGCATTTAAATGTTTATTAAAATCGAAAGTTTATTGACCTTTGAAAATGCGTTCTTGCATTTTTATGCCATTATTACTATTATACTACTTGAAAATGCTCTTAAAACAACAATGTTATCTTTTATCACAATATGTTCTAGGACAATTTATCATCCGGCAAAATGTATTATTGTGACAGGCCTATCATATGTCTGTGTGTGTGTGTGTGTGTGTGTGTGTGTGTGTGTGTGTGTATGTGAAATCATCATTTGTCCAGTGTTGGGGCTTTCTTACAGGCAACAGGTATTTCAGTCTTCATATGAACAGAGCACTGGCAATCTTTGTGAAATCATCAGAGGTGGTGTATGGCTGGCCTGGTTATTGCTACTCGGAGACCAGGGGGCATCCTTTTCAGCAGATAGTCCTTAGAAGAGAGAGACCAGTCTCTGTTCATACTCATTGTGAAAAAGAAACAGAGCAGGATAGGCGGTCAGATGTCAGACCACATCAAATGTGTTTTTCACATTGATCTTTCTCATCTTCCTTCTTATAGGCTGATGAAAATGTCATGCAACCATTTCCAGTTTGTGATTACATCAGGGACTGAACGGTAAAAGAACAACAACAGGTGTACAGTCATAAGTTATTCTGTCTACGATCTTTTATTGATTTAATGCTAAAGTCCCTCTATACAACCATTATGTCTAAAGCTGTTAGTCAGATCATGCTGCAGTATCCTGCATGGAGACCTTTGGGATTTCAATTGTACATTAAAACCTTATTATGGTGCGAGAACATCAATAACGCTAAAACCGTTGGACTAATTTTTTTGAATGGCTTTTTAACAGGTCTCTGAGCTCAGTAAATGCTTACTACTGTAAAGTATGTCCACATAATCTACTAATAAACCTTTAGAAAGATCCCTTATCAAACTTAGACAGCATATATTACATGGTGTCTGGAGTATTTGTGTTTTCAGCAGTAGAACAGAGGCGCACATTCTTCTATTGACTACAATAACACTGGAATACAGTGTTGCAACTTAGATTCAGTATAACATAATTTATAATGTCTGGAGAAACAACTTTTTGACTAAACATCGTAGATATACAATGTTACTGCGCCCTCTACTGCGCATGCGCGACACTTTCAGGTCGTTTGCCCGTTCACACCGCAGAACTCATACAGGTCGCATTTACTGGCAGCATGAACGGCCCCAGCAAAAAAAAAAATCGGAATTGACAAAAAAATCGGAATTGGGTCACTTCAGGCTGCAGAGTAAACGCAGCCTTTGTTTTATCTGACCACTTCTTTCAGTAATGAGTAATCCAATGCATTGCTATTTCAAATCCAGTAATCAGAATAAAGTTACTTATCCAAATCACTGTGCGTCACTATTTTAGCCTAAAGTGTACACTCGGATGTAATTTAAAGCATGCTAAATTGTTTTGACATCTTTTATCTACAATGCCTACTTTATCACAGTTTAAATTTTAAACCTCATGGGTTAGAAAACAATGATTCACATTTTTTCCCACATCAAAACCATACCAAATCAACCACATTGATTTAGTTTGGATGATTCACCATCCAAACTAAATCAATCTTTTGAGAGCAGGATCAAAACTATATTACTGTTGTCCTCGAACATATCCAGTAAAAGTTACTTTGAGCCAACTCAACTCCAAAATAAAACAAAAGCACCAATTTGGCTTTTACATATAGGGAAACGGTTCATTAGCCAGCAAAAAACCAGGAAAAATGCAACCAAAAAAATCTGTATGACCAGTAATTTGAGCCACTGACAACTGACCAGAGTACAAAAATGTTCCTGGCTGAGCAGTAAATACCAGTCTAATAGGAGAGTCCACTCGTATATGATCCAGCTAAATACCAACACATCAGACTACTGTCCAAACAACCGGGGATAGAAAAGTCATTAAAACAGGTTCAGCATCTCATTCGAGATAAAAATAAATACAATACATAAATGCATGAATATACTGGTATTTAAAGCAATATGAGACGTAACTATTTGAGATGACACAGCTGTAGAGACAGCAGTGCAGAAATCACAATAAAAGCTCTTTTGCATGGAGCAAATTATTCACCTTTTGTCAGTGGCATTATTGATGACAATGTTCATCGTCTGTCTTTTTCAATAAGGTCCTTTTTTTATATGAAACTAGAGGTCTGGAATTTATTTACCAGTTCCTAACATACAACAATCCTGCTAAGTCTGTCAGCCTCAGGTGTGCAGAAGCCTGTCAAACTTGTTTCTCCCTTGGAAGACTACCAACCATGCTGCAGCCTTGCTGTCTTCCACATTCTGGTCAATTTGCTTAATTTGTTTCAAAGTTGCCATAGTGCTGGTTATCATCTGATAGGCCGAACACGCAGTAATGTGTTTTGAAACATTCTGAAAAATGTGGCTTCCTGTGAATTAGATGCAGATGGGGAAAGATTGCAATGAAAACCCATATTGATATGGGCTGTAATTATTTTAAAATCTCATGTGGCTTACATCTTCAGTTTTTGTATGTCAAAATATAATCTAATGCTGGGCCATGACTTACTTCACTATAGCAATCTAACTGTCACAACATGACACTAAGGACACAGTGTGTCATACCAATATGCAGTCAGCAGTTTCCACACACCATTTGGTCCCAAGATGTCATTTGAAGCTAATTTTACAAGTTTGGATGTTGGGAAGTCAAAAATACCAATGTACAAAGTGTTATTCATATAGACACTGATGAAAAATGAGTCAGCACTAGAGCAAATAACTGCAGGGCAAAAACCAGGCAGGAGAGGCCCAATTTCAAGATGTTAAATTGCAAAGTTAAATTTCTTAAGTCATATTTGATACATACTGCATATTTATGACAACTGAAGGTGACATAATTACTTGATTGTGGTATAAAATGATAACCTGAACAATGTTGAAGATCTGGACTCAATCTAGCCAACAACGAAAGGCTAACGGCTCAAGGCTAACAGCTAAGTTACATTTAGTGCTAAACCGTATTCATACTAACAGTTAAAACGGACATTTTAAAAGCTAAAGACATACAACAGCAGCCAAACAATGTCAGTGAAAACATTTGATTAGTAGGAAAATTTATTAGCTATAATAAACTAAATAAAAAATCGTGCTATGTGAATTCAGGTTAGCTAAAATCACTCTTGTTACCTTCAAAATTTTGTAGCACTAAACTGGATAAGTGTGAGAATTTTTGTTTAGTTTTGACTTAGTTTCTTTTGTGTTCCAGTTCTGTGACTCTGAATGTGGAGATGTTCGGTCCATCTCACTCTGTGGTCATTAGTACTGAAGGCTGAGGGCTGATCTAGGCCCAAGGGATTAAACAGAGATGGATTCTCTGTCCTGACTGTGTCCAAACAAAGAGACTGGTTCAAGAAATAGAATCTATTTGTTTGCACTCATGTCTTTGCTGCTACTAATTCTGTATATAAAAGCTTTTTTTTTTTTTTTTCCTTTATCTGAGTTTTTGAGTTAGGTTTTGAAAGGATATCTGTCTGGTTCATCTGTTTGCATGCTTTATCTAATCCTGCACCTGTTTTTTACTCAAACAAGCTTTGCTGTAAGCAAATCCATTTCAAATCCTGTACACCTGTTATGCTTGTGCACTGCTATGTATGTTTAGAAAAAACAATACATGGAAATTATTATCATACTCTTAATCCTTATGTAGTTTAATATATTTTTTGTAAAGTTGTCATGTTCAGTAGGTCTCATCTTGTCACTGTTCGGCCAGCGTTATTTGGCTACATTTACAGTCTGAATGCCATGGTGTTGCTAGAACCCCTCAGTAAAGGTTTAATGCATACACAGAGCCAGGTAGCTAAATGTCAGTGACTTATGTGCACAGTTGAAATGTGTGTGGAGGTTTTTCAAAGAAAACATTTTGATTTATCTGTCAATCAGCCAATGAATGAAACAGTACTTGCTTTTGTTAAATCTGCTAAATAGGGTTTTCATAACAAAAATGAAGAAAAGAAAGTCAAAGGCTACCTTATCAGGGTATGTAGTATACTGAAGTGTTATATTTGATTATGACTTTGTAAATCACACAAGAGTAGAGGTGATTTGCAAAAAAATAAAATTTACTTTAACTTTTATTAAGGTTGTAACTTTTTTTTGTTATTTTTATCCATTATGTTTATTATTATTATGTTTATTTGAAATTCTGAATCTATGTGCAAAGACAACATTCTAGGCCTTGATGCATAACCTAAAGATGTTAAACGAGAATATTATCTGTAAGTCAGTCATATAGAATTAGAAAGTTTTTTTTTTGCAAAAATGTCAGTGTTGTTATAAACAACGCCTTGTGATTAATGTTTTGATATTTGGTCAACCTAAATATCAATTTATTTAAACTCCCCATATCTCTTATTTACAGTAATAACTTTTATGAAGTTTCTCTGTTTTCTGGTGGTCCTCAAGCCTTTTATGTTGTTTTGTAGTTATTATTAGCCTCATGTTTGAGCACCACAGCTGGTGAAATATGACACCAGTGCTCACCAAAGGGCTGCCTGATGGGCAACAATGAGAAATAAACATGGTGGACTCAAATTTACAAGAGCTTGAATAAGATAGCATGTTATTGTGAAGCCCATAGAGTGGCTCAGTTCCTGTTGTGGCTTGCAAATGAGCGGCATAGAAACAGCCATCGGGGGGTTCATTGTCAAAGTGCAGCACTGACCTCAGGCCTTCAGCATGACATGCAAAAAAAAGATGGCAGTAGACAAGAGTCCCATGCTGCTAGCCTTTCACAATAACGTGCATGAACTCAGCAGTTCCCAGTAAATATCAGGGAGCACATAATATGTAATTTGCAAATATAATTTTTTTCAATGCATGGAGATACTTTGCACTTGCAGATTGTAGTACTAATATGGAAAATGTTCTATTTGAAGCTTGAACACAGGGAGAGCGATCAACGTGCCAAATGAGTTTCTCCTTGAATAATGCTCAACTGTACTACCTAAGTTGGCATTTTGTGTTATTTTGAGACAATTAAAAATATTTTCTTTTGTCTTCAAAGAACTTATTTGCTCTTTTTTTTTTTTTTTTAGTTTTTTAAGAGCCATAATAAATGTAAACATTTGGATTACTAAAACAAGTGCCTGTATTCTTAAAACTGTTTGGTTAAAACCAGTTTAAAGTTGGTTTAAACTGGCCTCTGTGTAATGTTAATGGAATAAGTGCATTGAAAATGGCAACCCATGAAATTGACTAGCAAAGAAGTAATACTTGGGTGAAACTTATGATATTTACTTTACTTTTATTTTTGCAATAGAAGTCCTAAAAAGCTGTGAAGTATTTGTATAACTTGGACTTCTTGTGTTTACAGGGAATCAACATTGTTGGACCTAGTAATGCAGAGTCTCAGCCTCATCTGCCTTGTCCAGCCATGTACCAATTGGATATTGTCTTGAAGAAAGGGAAAAATCTCGCCATTCGTGACCGAACAGGTAGGAGATCTGCTCAGTTTGTGAAGTGAGGTTAATTTAGAAGGACACCGTGAATATCTTTCCCAAATCTTGTCATCTGGCCAAAGGACAGTGACTCTGCCATTGTCTCTTGTCAGTGTGACAAACAGCAGAATGGCAATATCCCCACAAAATAAAGAAACAGACAGTTTTATCTTAAAAAAAAAAAGATAAGTTCGTATACTTTTTTTGTCCATTGTCAAAAAGTCAAAACAAATGTTTTAAAATCTAAATTTTAAAACATTAAAATTTAGATTAAATACTCTATTTAATCTAAATGTATTTAATAATTAAATAAATAAATACATTTATCTAAATACATTTATTTAATAATTAAAATTTATTACATAAATATGATAAATTATATTTATTTAAGCTGAAAACTGGTTTCAGAGAAATGAGACCGGGATCTCTCAGAAGATAATAAAACAATGTAAAACCTCCATTTCAAAATGGCACTCTTTAGTCACTTCCTGTATGTCAATTGCTTCCTATTAAGTTGGATTTCTTGTAGATCAGTCCATTAAAACCCTAAGTTAAGCTTTAATTATCCAAGGACTATGTTATATGTTACGGCAAATCAAAACAAAATCACAAGTTATAGCAAAAACATGTAAAGAAATTTTCCTTATTTAAATTAACATCTGCACTCAATGTACATTGTAACTAATGACAGTTTTATTAGCAGCTTCTGCAGTTACTATGACAACAGCAAAAAAAAAGGCTGCTCTGCCCTCTCCTATACATTTTTCATCACTGCTTGTCCACCTAGATAATGAGCAGTGAGGTGCAGAGGTCACCTGTTCTGTCCTGAGTCCATCGAGACAACTTATTATGGAGAAAAGAAACAGATAGACCCAGACCAATAGCAAAGACAGACCTTTAGCAGCTGAAAAAAAAGAGAAGAAAATCCATCCGGTTACCCACGGTTCGAACAACAGCAATTAAAAGCAGTTTTGTAGTTGTTTCATCCAGCTCGCCCCCGTACGATTCGATTTCAAGTTTACAGCCCTGCTCCCTCGCCTTAGATTTCTGATTGCCTCCTTAGAAGTTGACCAACTTGACCAAAAGCGAGCTGTCGGCTTCCCCTTGCTAAATAACACATATTAACTTGAGAGTCTACTTGTGCACCACACTGTTTGATTGTAATACAGCCAGGACATGGAGATTTTATTTTGCTGTGTCACAGCAAATCAAAGAGGTAAAATAGGAAGGTAGATTTTGAATACATTTACTGGTTTACTGGTTTAAGAAATTTCTTGTTTTTCTGGAACAAATTTTTTTTTTATTTAAATAAATTCCTTATAGGTAAAATTACTTGCGTACATCTGATGAACATAAGGAGAGGCAATCAGCTTTCAACGTCAAGGCACATATCTGTAGCTCAGCCTTGTGCTTAAGATGGCTAAGCTACTGATACATTATCTGCCTGCCATGTTCTGTTTTCTACTGCTCAAGAAGTGAGCATAAGAAAATCCTTCATCCCCTCTTATTTATATCACTGTAACATGCATTTTTCAGTCTCCCAGCAAGATCATAAGCCATTTGCCATCAGCTTTGTTGTTTTGCTGTTTGTCGTTTGCATTCCTAAATAACCAACATTTTAAACATTTTTCAAATGATTATGTATGACAAGAATGACAAGAAATAGATAAGAAAGATCAATCCAAAACTGTCTGTCCTCGGGTTGTTTCCTGTCATTCTCTGCCTTTTTAAATTTACGTCTAGAGCTCATAAAATTGCCTTGAGTCATAAAACGGAGTAGATAAATTGTAGCAGGAGGAGCATTATAGTTGTGGCCTTTTATCTAGAGAAAAACATGAACAGCGAGTGAGTGACTCACATTTGTCGTGTCAGGCATCTTCTTTAAAATGTACCTTAGATCTTATCAGCAATATCCTCTCGTTTCCCCAGAGCCCTAACCCTGTCTTAGCTGTCATCCCCTGGATAAAAACAGATTACCCTCTGTGTGGCCCACGTTTTCAGTAAAACACCACATGACGAAGCTTATCACTAGTTTTTCGGTTTTCATTCTTGCTGTTCATTTGTGTATATGTGTGGGTGGCTGAGAATGTAAACCTGAGGTCCCCAACCACGTTTTCATAGAAGTCCTCCTGCTTGTACCTGTAAAAAAGCTGACAACCCAAAACACAACGTAAGTGGTTCCCATTTTTAAAAATTTGAGGTGCTTAATAATGAATCAGCTGGGGCTGGGGGAAGCACAGTTGCTCAGGCACGTTATATGAAGTCAGACGTCTGGATACAATGCTCAATGCTCATAAATGCTCAAGATAGTAGTGTCTGCTCCTGTAAATGTAGTTCTGGTAGTTCTCTGTGTCATGGAGACGGTACCAGTGAAAAATGTGGAATAAAATCCAAGCAATGGGGTTAAGTGGGTCTATATAAAGTGCCTTATAAAATGTTCAAACCCCTTTGGCCTTTCCATTTTGTCAAGTTTCAGCTACAAACTTATATTGATTTTTATTACAATCTTATGTGACAGACCAACAGAAAAATGCACATGGTTTTCACATATTTTTACGTAGTAAATCTAATAAGATTCCTGTGAATTTGTATCACAGTCTGTTAGGGTTAGGGTTAGGGGGTTAGGGTTTTTGCATCTAAATAAAGTAAAAAGCATCTTGATAAAAAGTTAGGATGCATCTGTTTGCACTTTACTTTCAGAAAAGATAAAACGGCTTTGCAAAGGTCAGAGTTTTTCAGTGAGCAAACTGCTTCAAGAAACCTACCAGACAGGCCAGAGATAATGTTGTGGAGTAGTTTACAGAAGTATTATGTTATTGAAACAAACTCCCAAGCTGTGAATATCTAAGGAAGCACTGTGCAAGTCATCATTAAACATCGCAAAGAGTGCGTTTAACTGTAATGTTAAGTAAAGATGGGCATTCATTGGAGCAGCAGCCATGAGATCTGTGGTAGTTCTGGAGAAGCTGAAGAGCTCAGCAGGGCAAACCTATTGACCAAACAACTTATGCTGAAGCACTCCTCAAATCTGATTTATATGCAAGAGTAACACTCGAAGCACACCCTTCCCTTTGTACAATACGGTGTTAGCAGCACCGTACTATGGGAATGCTTCTCCTGAACATGGACAGTAAAGCTTGTTGGCTAATGGAGTTTGATACAGTGTAAACTTTTTTTGAGAACCTGACAGAGAGTTTAAAAGACTTCATACTTTACGTACAGGCATACGTTAGCCTTTCAGTCACTGCCAGAGCTACAATGGAGCGACTTACTCCTGTGTGAAAATGACATAGCCCAGGCCAAATGTGAAACACATCTTGACTGAGCCTTGTCGTTGCATGTACTACTAGAATTTACATGCCACATTTGCATGCCACACTTTTCCGATGTTTTATTGTAAAATATTTGAAAGCCGTTATTCTCCTTCCCCTTTAAAATGACGTACTACTTTGTGTTGGTCTTTCACACAAAATTCCAACACGATAAACTGAAGTTGGTAATGTACCATTACTATGGAAAAATTCAAGGGGTGTGAATACTTTTGCTAAGGTTTTAGACCAGCACAAATAACTACTTTGTAATAAACTATGAAAGGTGTTGTTGCATTCAAAACAAAATGACTTCATTCTGGCCTCAAATCAAAAGAAAAACATTTTGATTACGCCGGGTTTTTTGTGTTTTCTTTCGCCGTTGCTTACACATTATAGATAAGTGACCAAACTCTTTACCCATCCCATATACTTTCCTCTCCTGATAGTGTTGTACAACTTCATTCTCTCTCCACAAAAATAAGAGGAATAGCAGATGCAAAACTTATCCTCAAAATAAGTTTTGAGTTGTATGGAAAGCTATAATTAATTGGCTTCAATGAGCGATTTTTACAAGCTAAAATTAACAGTATTAGACGGATGCATACGGATTCACACACACCGTTGTTCTGCTGGATTGCATCTGTAGGCAAAATGATTCTAAGTGCATGACTGACGCATCTCTGTGCTTTTCATTGTGCAGAGTTCTAGTTTATCTCATATTCCTTATTGAGTTCTTGTCTTTTTATTAACTGAATAAGCATTTATCCACTCAAAAGTATGATGTATTTTTGTCTGAGCCAAGGCTTTTAAAAATAAGGTGTTCTGATTTTGTGACTGTGCAAATTCTATTTTTTTTTTCAAACTTTGTGCTGTAAAAATTTCATGGACAAACTGGGATCCTTGATGCTCATTGTTGAAGACTGAATTGCTGCAGATTGGGTGTGCAAAATTGTATTTGCCTAAAATTACGGAAAGATCAGAGAACAAGAATCCCTTAGCTTTGGTTTTGGCATTAATCATCCTCTTTTGTACTTAACCTTGCGTGTAATTTTTTTATTGATACATGCTTTGAATTATCTTAATTTTTCTTTATGTTCTGTTGAGCTGCAGAAAGCTGGAT